>NC_037669.1:133342046-133636920 GCF_003255815.1 Theropithecus gelada
GAAATCAAGGCAGGGGTCCTACTTCTGCTCTCAGCTGGAGCTCATGATCCCTTCTAAACTCATGTGGTTGGCAGAATTCAGTTCCCTGGGATGATAGCACCGAAGCTTCCATTTTCTGATGGTTGTTGCCTGGGGCCTGCTCTCAGCCCCCAGAAGCCGCCTGCAGTCCCTTCCCACTTGGCCTACACTGTGACAGCTTACTTATTCAAAGCCATCGGAGAATCTCTCCCTTCAGTCACCTAGAACTATCTTAAATGGTACAGCATAATAATGGCAGTGACTATCCCATCATATTCACAGGTTCTACTGACACTCAAGGGAAAGGAATTATATGGGGTATGTACATCAAGAGGTGAAAATCTTGGGGGCCTTAGAATTTTGACTACCTTAGTACAGAAAATCCAGGAGAGTGTTAAAAACTATTGTAAGATGATAGTTTGGCCAGGTGCAATGGCTCATGCCTGTAATCCCAGCACTTTGGAAAGCCAAGGTGGGAGGACTGCCTTACCCCAAGAGTTTGAGATCAGCCTGAGCAATATAGTGAGACCCTCATCTCTACAAAAAAATAAAAAATTAGCGGGGTGTGGTGGCTCGTGCCCATAGTCCCAGCTACTTGGGAGGCTGAGGTGGGAGGATTGCTTGAGCCTGGGAGGTCAAGGCTACAGTGAGCTGTGATCAGGCCACTGCACTCCAGCCTGTGTGACAGAATGAAGCCTTGTAGACTCCAAAGCTGGAGTACAGTGGTGCAATCACAGCTGCCTGCAGACTCAACCCCCGGGCTTAAGTGATCCTCCCACCTCAGCCTCCCGAGTAGCTGGGACTACAGGCATAAGCCACCATGCCCAGCTAATTTTCTTTTCCTTTTTTGTAGAAATAAGGTGGCACTTATGTTGCCTAAGCTGTTCTCAAAGTCCTGGCCTCAAATGCTCTGCCAGCCTCAGTCTTCCGAAGTGCTGGGATTACAGGTGTGAGCCAATGCACCCCACCCAGATACTTTTTTCATGAAACTTTTCAAGTACATCCTCAAATTAATGCAAGGAAGAAACAGAAAAGAAGAGCTAAGAAAAAAAAAAAATTGAAGAAGAAAGAGGACGAGGAGCAGCAGGGAGAGCCAGAGACTCACTCTTCCAGATAATATGACTTACTATGAAAGCTAGAGATATTAAAAGGACATCATAGCATGGAATGGTCCAGACAGACAGACCAAAGAACACATCTAGACGCAGTTCCTCACACACATGAAAACTCCATTATTTATTTATCATACTTGCCTCTGATCACTCAATTTAAATAGACCAGCCATTTTCTCCTGGGACACTGACAGGTACACCTGGTACAAATTCTACTTTTAATGTTGTTTACCCCTTTAGAAAAGTTACTTCACCTGTTTTACTTCAATTAGTTGATCTATAAATGGTACAGCTGTGGGAATTAATTTTGATGATCTATACACGCTCCTCAGCACAGCTGCCAGCATGGTGAGCAATAGTAAATGGTTGCTATTATTGTCATGGTGGTTTTTGTTATTGCTGTTACTACTACTATTTCTTCATTGCTATGCAGGGGTCTGAGTAGCACCTTACCATAGTTAGGCAAAATGCCGTATTAGTTAGGGTTCTCCAGAGAAACAGGCCAAGAGGATATATAGAGAAATTATTTGCAAGCCTGGGCTGCACTAATTACATTCCACAGACACTTGCAGATGTGTCCACAGAAGTCAGGGATGCTCTTACAAATGCAGGTCTCCACAAACAGCAGCCAACACAAACCACCAGGTAGAGGCCAGCCAGTATCCACTCCTCCACCTATGAGCACCCCTGCTGGCTGCAGGCCTCATGAGACAATTCTACCAGTCAGGAATGATGACATTGGTTGTTATACACCTAATGACTCTCATGTTCCAGCAGAATGTCCCCCTTTTAAGTTCAATTTTACATATTTTTTTTAAGATACTACAAGTTGCAACACAGAATAAACATTTTAATTGGTATGACACTGAACTATTCAAAGAAAATTATGCAATAGAAAATGTAAGAAAACAATGTAGTAAACACTTAGTTACCTGTAACATAGACGGAGATGGAAAATGATAAACTGTAGTTATTTTCAAACCATGTATATCAGTCTTATTTTATTTTCATAGGGTATTTGTTTCTAATCACCTTTGGTTATATTTGCCTGGTGTCTAAGACGTGTTAAGAATGGTACAGTCTTAGGCCATATGAAGGGCGAGGGGGAAACTGACTGGAACGAGGCACTGAAGCATTTCTGGGGTGACGGGTGGGATGTGTATCTTGACTGGGGTGCTGATGGCATGGATTATACAATTGCTTAAACTCATGGAACTGCATGTTTAAGATCTGGGCATTTCTCTGTAGGTATTAATTCAATTTTTTAAAAAGGTCACAGGTACAGGGACAAAAGTTAAAACACAAATTCTAAGAGGTTATAGTTGAAGGTACATCCTACAACTCTATTTCTTTATGTGATAGAATAAAATCTTGAAATATTTAGCAAATTGATCCGAACTCCCCAGGAGTTTACTAAAAATGGTGAAAGGAAGTGACTCAGAGACCTCTGAGTGGCAAAGAGAAGCCAATTGAGAATTAGTCCTTTGCTGGGAGTAAACCACCCACATAATTATAGGGTCAATGCCTCAATTACCTGTGCTTATTCCGAGTGGTATTGACCTGGTGGCATCATAGTCTTTCTGGAATATGCTTCAGCCACCAAGAGATTTTGATTTTTCATCAGCATGTGTCCAAAGCCTCTGGGGTTACCCCTAAGGATCAAAAGTCAAAATCCAATTAGATCTATTCCCTGGTAGCTGAACAAGAAAATAGAGATTATCAACTGACAGCTTGATGTGAATCTCAATGGATGTCTCAGGTGATGTGCCCCAGGGATCTGTGCCAAACATTTGTACTGACAATTTGGAGGAGGGCACAGAAGGTGTGTTTATCAAATAAGCAGAGGCCACAACACCTGGGTGAGATGACCAATAAGATGGGCCACGGGCTCACATTTCACATCACCTGAAAAGGGACATTGGCTAGGCCCAAGCCAATGAATTAAACTAAATTTAAAATAAATTGCCATTAGCTCAAAAGACCAACTGCCATGTACAGGGTGGAGGTGGGAAACCTGACCTGACAGAAGCTTATGGAGAACGCCCTGTGGTTTTAATTGGTCACACATGCATTATAAGCCAGTGTTGTGGACCAGTTGGTTAAAAGTTGAATGCTTTGATGGACAGATCCACAGTCTCAACACAGAGGATCTCCTTCAGCTCAAGATGCAGCATGTTCAGAGTGGCGGTGATGAACTGGAGCATGAGTCCAGAGGGGTACCAGGATGGTGGGATATAGATACCTTGTCTACCATAAACAATTTAGGAAATGGCATTATTCAGCCTGAAAGAGAGTAGACAGTGGTGACCAACCATTCCAGTTTTCCTGGGACTGAGGGAGTTTCCAGACCCAGAACTTTTAGTTTTAAATCCAGGATACTGTCTGGCAGACCAGGAGAAGCTGGCCACCGTAGGTCAAGATGAGAATGAGTAAGAGGTGCCAGGACACATTTGGACCAGGACACAGACTCTGATTTCCAAAGGTTGGAGGGCTTATTCTCAGTCACACTACACAGGACCAGGGCAACTGTAGAAGTGACCCAGAGGCAGAGCTGGATGCAAGATAAGGCTAGCTTTGAGGCTCCCAAGGAGCTTTCGTGGATGAGTGAGCAGCACGCGCCAGGTCTGCCTGCGAAGGAGTTCATGACTCCCTGAGTACGAAGACCCCTTAAACACACACATATACCAGAAAATGCATCATGGTCAAAACCTCTACGTTCAGGGATGCTTTTAAAGGAATCCATATTCTATCAATCACAACAGTGTCTTCGTACATTTGAAAGTGCTTGAACACATTGTGTGGGAGACATGGGATTTATTCTTTCTGTACGGAATGCTCAGGCCTCAGTTCCCTTGCAAGCACTCTGAGCCCACTACCCACCCAGTTCACCTTTTGAGTTTTCAGCCTCAGGGGAAATGGTGAGGCTGAACGGTGCCCCAAGATTCCTTTCAACTCTGTGATTCTATCATTTATCAATACCACACGTATTTTTCTTTATAATGTATGTTGTTTTCCTCTGGTACTTGTTTCCGGTGCTGAAGTGTTCTAGAAACTGACGTCAATCAAAATGATAAAGATACAATGTGAAGAGCACATGTATTTGCTACTCTGAAAAATCAAAACTCTAAGAAGAGGCGCCATGCCTGTTCTCATTCTGATAAGGAAAGCAAAGAAGGAGAACACAGGGAATAGTAGGCGGAGGAGCCCCATCCTGCAGGAGTCACCAGACAGAAGAGGGTGGGCACAGCAGGGGAAGAGGGGCTTCAACCCCAGCCCAGCCCTGGAGGAGCAGCTGTGTTTGCAGGGAAGGGATCAGGGAGGTTGGTGGAGATACAAGCCATGAGAGCCAGGGCCTTGAAAGTGGACAGGTGCCTAAGGCCTGACTCTAGACACCAAAGACAGGCCTGGGGATCGGAGCTAGAGAGGTCAAGAGTCCTGATGAGGGCCAGGGAGGTTGGACAGGCCTGGGTGTGAATCCAAGCTCTACCCTTCCTGGCTGCGTGACTTGGGCATGTTACTAAAACCCTCTGAACCTTAGATTCCTCATCTGTAAAATGTCACGCCAAAGGCTTGGCATTGTGCCTGATCTAGAGTCAGTACTCAGGAAATGTTTGTTCGCGTGGCTGCTAGTCTGCTGATTCTCATCACCGTCATCAGTGGTGGGACACTCACATGTCACTTCCCAGTCACTTCTCTTCTTTCTCAGACTCCGTGCTGATGGAGGCAGAGCCCTTGCAAGTAACAGAAAAATCTAACAAACAGGCAGAGTCTAGTAGGGGTTTGTTTTTCTCACATCAGAGGAAGTCTGGAGTTCAGCAGCTGCTGGGGTTGCCACTGGAGAGGCAGGCTCCTGCTCTCCTCCTGCTCCAATTTGCTCAGCATGGAGCCTCCCTTGTAGCACCATGGCTGCTGCACCTCCAAGCCTAGCATCTGCATTCCAGGAAGGAAGAAGGGGAAGGGTGAAGGGCAGAGGACAATAAGAGCACCCCAGCTGAGCCACACCTCCTTTTAAAGGTTTTCTCAGAAGCCCCACACAGAACTCTTGCATGCATGAACCAGTAGCAGGTCACACAGCTGCCCCTGGATACTGTGTCACTGGCACAGTATTTAGCTGGGCACATCACCACCCTACATGACCCTTGGATCTGGTGAGTAAGTATCTTAGTCCATCTGGGCTGCTGTAACAGAATACCATAGACTTGAGTGGCTCATACAACAGAAATTTATCACTCATGGTTCTGGTGGCTGGAAGTCCAAGATCAAGGTGCCGGCAGATTCAGGTTCTGGTGAGGACCCACTTCATGGTTCACAATGCCTTTTTGCTGCGTCCTCACATGATGCAAAAGATGACGTGTCACTCTCGGGCCTCTTTCATACAGCCACTGGTCACCTCTCAAAGGCCCTACCTTGAGTGTCAGGAGTTTGAGACCAGCCTGACCAACATGGTGAAACCCCGTCTCTACTAAAAATACAAAAGTTAGCCAGGCGTGGTGGCGTACGCCTGTAATCCCAGCTACTTGGGAGGTTGAGGCAAGAGAATCACTTGAACCCAGGAGCGGAGTTTGCAGTGAGCTGAGATCGCGCCGGTGCACTCCAGCCTGGGTGACAGAGTGAGACTCCCTCTCAAAGAAAAAAAAAAAAAAGATCTAGGCTGGTGGTTCTGAGACTTGAGCATGAATCAGCATCCCCAGGAGGGTTTGTTGAAACAGAAGACTGAGCCTCTCCCCCAGAGATTCTCATTCCGTAGTTCTGGGATAGATCTAAGATTCTGCATTTCTGACATGTACCCAGGTTGTGCTGATGCTGCCAGTCAGACCAGACTGCAAGAAGCGCTGGTTTAGGAAGTTGCAGGTGAGGTGATGGAAAAACCGTCTTTCTGTGTTTCCTCATCTCTGGGGCTTGAGGTCCTGGAAGGCAACCAGGCTAATGTGGGTACATCACCTTGAGTGTTAGGACTGAAACATGTTAATTCGGGAGGAACACAAAACTCAGACCATCACAGTAAGGAAGAAATGGAGAACAGATACTGCAGAAGCAGAGAGCAGAGTCTGCCTCGGCCTCCTTCTCTGGACACATCCACTTGTCACTTCTCCAGTTTTCACTGTTACTTGGGGGACTAAAAATCCATCAGTCCTAACAGCATGGTCTGAGTGTGCAGTCTCAAATAGGAGGCTAAGGCCATCAGGAAGAGAGGTGAGTGTGGGCCACGAGGCTGAGCCTTGGCAAGGAGCTCTGGGACTCCCAAAGCAAAAGTGGTTATAGTTAGCACTGGGCCCCAGAAATTTGTGTGTATGAAAAGCAGCACAGTTGGAAACAGAAAATGACTGGGTGTTTTTTCTCAAGATTTTGGTGCAATTGGCATAACTGTTAAAAAGAATGTTGTACCAGCCCCTCTGTTCTAAAAACAGAAACAAAATGACTGAAGAATGGTTCAAGAGGAAGCAGGCCTTACACAGAGTGGGTAATACTACATGGTTTGTGTAAGGATTGAGAAATACAAAAGAGCTGGTCCTGGTTACACAGTGCCTCATTCACCATTCTGACAATTCCGACTCCCTGTCTCCCAGTGACTGGAAGGTATCAGTGATGTACCCACATTAGCCTGGTTGCCTTCCAGGACCTCAAGCCCCAGAGATGAGGAAACACAGAAAGACGGTTTTTCCATCACCTCACCTGCAACTTCCTAAACCAGCGCTTCTTGCAGTCTGGTCTGACTGGCAGCATCAGCACAACCTGGGTACATGTCAGAAATGCAGAATCTTAGATCTATCCCAGAACTACGGAATGAGAATCTCTGGGGGAGAGGCTCAGTCGTCTGTCTCAACAAACCCTCTTGGGGATGCTGATTCATGCTCAAGTCTCAGAACCACCAGGCTAGATCATATCTTTTTTTTTTTTTCTTTGAGAGGGAGTCTCACTCTGTCACCCAGGCTGGAGTGCACCGGCGCGATCTCAGCTCACTGCAACCTCTGCTCCTGGGTTCAAGTGATTCTCTTGCCTCAACCTCCCAAGTAGCTGGGATTACAGGCGTACGCCACCACGCCTGGCTAACTTTTGTATTTTTAGTAGAGACGGGGTTTCACCATGTTGGTCAGGCTGGTCTCAAACTCCTGACCTTAGGTGATCTGCCTACCTCAGCCTCCCAAAGCACTGGGATTATAGGCGTGAACCACCGTGCCCAGCCAATCATGTCTAATAGCAGGAAAATACTCAGTAAAAGTAACAGGTCAATGGTTTTCTAACACATATCACAGGAGAAATATTAAAACCACTAAAAAGTTCAGTCAGTCTTCTGGATTCTGTAGTATCTTAATGTGTTTAAAGAGAGTTTAGGGTATGAGGTATATTAGGAAAACCTTCTATAGGTCTGCAATTAAATCTACAATTTTTAAACTCTAATCACAGCATCTTAGAGCTGTCATGAATGTTATAGCAATAAATAATTTATTTGCACAAATAGATTTTGTGGCCTGGCGTGCTGGCTCATGCGTGGAATCCCAGCACTTTGGGAGGCTAAGGCAGGTGGACTGCTTGAGCCAGGAGTTCAAGATCAGCCTGGGCAACATGGCAAAACCCCATGTTTACTAAAAACACAAAAATTAGCCAGGCATGGTGGCACATACCTGTAGTCCCAGCTACTCAGAAGGCTGATGGGGGGATCACCCGAGCCCAGGAGGTGGAGGTTGCAGTGAGCCAAGATCACGCCACTGCACTCCAGTCTGGGTGACACAGCAAGACCCTACAAAAAAAAAAAAAATCTTAAGAGTTTTTGGTACCAAGTATACGGATAGGGAAAATATGTATCAAAAAGTTTTGCTAATTACTAATTGCTATTAACAATTACCATTTTTATAGCCCCGGTTCTAATGTTAATATGATATCTGTTATGGGCTCCAATGTGTCCCCCCAAAGTTCATACATATGTTGAAGCCCTAACCCCCAGCGCCTCAGAATATTACAGCATTTGGAAACAGACTCTTTAATGAGGTAATTTGTTAAAGTAAGGTCATTGGAGTGGGCTGTAGTCCAACATGACTGGTGCCCTTATAAGGAGACAAGGACACAGGCACACACAGAGGGAAGATGATGTGAAGACACACAGAGAAAGGGAAGCCAAGGGGAGAGGTCTCAGAAGAAACCAACCCTGCCTACACCATGACACTGGACTTCCAGCCTCCAGAATTGGGAGAAAATAAATGCTGTCTGATTTGCCCAGTCTGTGGTATTCAGTTATGGCAGCTCAGCAAACTAATACAATATACGAAAGACTCTGCTCATGATGAGTTTGGGTGTCGCCCAGCAGTCACTGCTGTGGTAAGCATTTGTGCTGTTCCACATACCTCCAGCTCTCCACCTCCTGGAGAAGATGATGATATTGTACTTTCCCACCCCCTGAAGAAGTTAAGCACCACCTATAACATGCTTTTGTCAATAAAAGGTGAGCAGAAGTAACATATATCACTCCTGAACAGAAACTCTAAGGGCCTAAGCATAATTCACCCTGTTCTCTTTTTCCTCAGTTGTAGCAACAAGAAATGCTCCAGAAGCAGCTGCTCCACCGGCCTGCCCTGTGGAATAAGAACACTGACAATGCTATGGTAAAACCCCCAGCCAAGCCATAATGGACTTGTGATGAGAGCAACAAATAAACCTTTTTCATCTTAGGCCCTGAGATGTAGGCATCGTTTGTTATTGCAGCATATCCTAGACTACCCTGACTACCACATTAGTTTACTTACAATTCAAAATAGGAGTCATCTCATTTACCAAGTTCCAGACAATCATTTGTTTCATTTAGCTCAGAACAATAAGCATATCAATTAAACTCTGATCTTTGGTGGTTTGGATTTTTTTTTAACTTAAAATATCTGGTAATAAGGCCATGCATGATACATGCATGATGGTAAGAAGGCATAAGCCTTCTTTCAGAAGGTGGGAAGATGCTACTGAGATTAGCCCAAAGAAAGGACAGCTTAGCAAGGTTCTCTGCACCAGGTAGGCACAGGAAAAAGAGAATAAAACTACAGTGTTTCAAACCGGCAGTTCCCTCTGATTACCATGTAATTCTTCCTACACCCAGCACTTTACACAGAAGAGACTGAGCCAGTTTGAGCGGTTGAGCTGGGACTAGACCCCATGCCTTCTGACTCCAGACAAGAGCTCTTTGCCCTGTACTATCCTTCTTAGTTCTTTAAGAATCAAAAGATAGAATTTCATTTTAGCCAACAACAGTATCTCCTTATCCTAAAGCCTCATCATAATTCTGATATTTACCACCGAAGAGAAAAACATGTTTACACTAGCATTTGTTTCAAAAAAAAATAATCCAACCCAACTCACCCCGCGCACAGTAGGCTCTTTTCAAGGCTAGGTGTGCTGGGACTTTAGAGAAGCCTCTAAGAGCAAATGCCCATTGCTGGGCTTCAAGGTTTTCCTCCATTTTCCTTTACTGCCAAGTAGCCACTGGCATGATTCCAGCCAGCTTCACTGCTGTTCTGTTTGGTCTTCCCTACAATTCATTCACTCAGCCCACACCATCTGCCTAGACTAGTCTGCCCCTTGCTGTTCTCGCAACTTGCTGACTCTTCCGAACGCCCACAAATCCAGCTTTTCTGCTTCTGGACTTGAAGATCCACCTACCGCACATTACATTCCAAGGAACTAGGGGCAGGACGGCTGAATAGAAGCCTGCACCAATCATCCTCCCTGCAGGAGCACCAAATTTTAACAACTAACCACACACACAAATCAGCACTGTCATAAGAACATTCCAAGGAATCAACCAACCTCTGTCTGTATGTATTCATGTATTCTAGGTCGTCTGGGTGATTGTGCTGTCTATTTATTAGTCAGGTGATTTATTTCTCAGTACTTCTCACTAGTATACATATGCCCTGTTGTGCACCCTGTAGAAATAATGGTGAAGAGGGGAAAATAGAATGAGGGCTTTCTAACACATTGTCCTGTTATCTAGGCTGCCACATGTGGGCAGATGCCTTCCTCTGTGGTATGAAGAGTTGCTTGTGGTTTGCCTTGATAACATACTCTATGCAAATTTGACTGACGAACGCCAGTGTCATAAACAGAATTGCATAAATCAATCACTCCAGAAAGTTCATGGCATACAAATATTAACAAGTATTATGAATTTTCTTTGAAGAACATAAGATTCTAACTATTATTGCTGGAAAAAAAAAGTTAAAATCATTTATTTCACTCTGTAATGAATATAGCATCTTCTCAAATAGGAAATAAGGTTTATGATTTCAAGCTTTATTTAAATACCCTTTGCTTGGAAAACTAAAACAGTCCCAATTTGTAATTTATTTTACATCTCAGTTTATAGATCACTTAGAAGAGTGTTAATTCATTCTTGGAATGGCAAATGTCCTGTCTTAAGTGACTGATGGAAAAACAAAATACCATGCCAAATTCATCAGAAAATGTATAATTGAGCTATAAATACATTGTGTTCTTAACTAGCATGACATGCCAAAACTGAGGGCTTACTTTGGAAAATTGCAAAATCCAACACATGGGGTACTGACCATTTTTACTTCATTACATTTGAAAACCCATCTGTTGGCAATTACGTGTCAACATGTGCTTCTCAAATCCATGTAATCTAAATTACTTTTAGTTTTAAATGTGAACACATGGCAGGTTTTAAAAGAATTGTTTCATGCCACCGGTAAGGGGAGCACAGAAATGTGTAACAGTTCTATTAATCAGCTCAAGCTTAGTAATATTTCTACATCAAAAGTAGTAGAGCAAATAGGCTGTCTCCATCGTGTACTTTGGCTAACAACCAGTATTGAGATCACCAAATAATTTAAATATAGGAAACTTGATGCTTCCCATCTTCTTTAGAAGCCACCAATCTGGTTAGCCCAAATGCCACACACAAATGGTCCTAAGTTCCTGGCTGTTGAGTTTCTCCAGGACTACAGAATCAGCCTCACAGGGGCCTGAAGTCCAACCAGGCTCCCTGAGATGTGAAGAGAAATGCCCATGTCAGAAACAAGACTTTATCACATTCTTCCATAGCCCCTACGTAAACCAGAATAAAGTGAAGCTTTCATTAATGGTGACAGAGACAGCCAGCTGTTCTTCTCTAAGAAATGATCTTTGAGGCCAGGCATGATGGCTCACGCCTGTAATCCCAACACTTTGGGAGGCCGAGGCAGGTGGATTACCTGAGGTCAGGAGTTTGAGACCAGCCCGGCCAACATAGTGAAACCCCATCTCTACTGAAAATACAAAAAATTAGCTGGGTGTAGTGGTGGGCACCTAGAATCCCAGCTACTCAGGAGGCTGAAGCAGGAGAATTGCTTGAACCCGGGAGGTGAGCCAAGATCACACCACTGCACTCCAGCCCGGGCGACAGTGCGAGACTCCATCTAAAGAAAAAAAAAAAAAGAAAAGGAAATGATCTTTGAATATGGTTCTAAATATCGAGTGACTTCTTCAGTATTCTTCTCTTGAAGTGAAATATCTCAACTTACCTAATCACAAAGCCACATTTCCTGGCCCTTAATTCACTTTGCCGCCGTAATCTAAACCCTTAAGTAAATTAGTCTCCCCAGTTGTGGAATGCACAAGCAGTACTTGGGTGGGCCATACCTGAGCTTGAATCTTTTCCCTGCTCCCTTGTTACTGACACAACCTCAGCAAGTTACTTAACTTCTCTCTGGCACCCAGTTTAGTCCTCAAACTCGTGGAGATTAAACAAGATTATTCTGTAAGAGAAAGCACATAGCATCATGTCTGAAACACAGCTCCCCAAAATATTCTCTTCCCAAACGAAGTGCCATAGGGAAAAGTCGGTTGTCTACAACTGTGCTGTATGATATAGTTATCATCAGACACCATGTAAATATATGTGGCTATGTATATTTAAATCAACTTAAATTAAATACAATTAAAAATTCCATTCTTAGACTGCACTGGCCATAATTCAAGCACTTGGTAGCCACATGTAGCCAGTGCAGATACGGATCATTGTCATCAGAAAGCTCTCTTGGACAGGGCTGATTACCTTATCCCCTTGGGTGTTGACACTTCCAAACACATCCATGTCAGTCTCTACCTAAACTATGTCATGTGAAATCTTTCCTTGGTGACAGGAATAAATGCAACCACTGTTTTCTGTGGCATCTCTTTTAGAAAGAACCTCATCTCCAGTTCCGCATCCCCAAAGAATTCAGTCTCACTAGATTCAAGCTGGAAAGGCTTCTTCTTTAACCTCATGGATTCAGAAAACTCTCGTTAGCTGTTCCATTGCAGCCCAGATGCAGATTCTAGGGTTCTGTGCACTGCGGCCTTTGCCTTCCTGCTGAGAGTCTGATGGGATGTGGGCATAATGCTGAAGGCTCCAAGTCCTGGGTCTTGCTCCTAAAGCAAAATACCATCGCTGGGGACTCAACACAGCCACGTAAACCTCAGGTAGCTTACAGGCACAATATTTAGGACATTGTGAATTCCCCATATGAGTCCCAAGCACCTTCACAGGAGAGACCAGTAAGCCAAATGCTCTAGGAACGCAGCTCGCTCCATTGATCAGGGGCTCTGTTCTTTCTGTGGATAGCTAAGTGCCTTCCTACAAGGGCTTCAGGACAGGCATTATGAGCCCAGGAACACAGCACGGTAAATGTGTAGGTTTACAGGGCTTCACCTAAACAAAAGCTGAGTTCCCCTCAGAGCATGCAAGACGCAGGCCCAAGGAACCAGGAGAGCTCCCTTTTCTCCACCAGCATTCTGGTTCCAAAGCTCTAAGAATCAGCCCAGTCACACTCTAGCTTTGGTTAATCAGATTTCAATAGTTAAGGCTGGATTTCCATATTCTTCTTGCCAACCTCACCCACCCTTACCTCTGCAAGGGGAAGACCAAAAATGATTACAGATTCTTATTTTCTTAACTGCAAATAGTTCTAATGAAAGATTAGGTTACAGGGGCTACAAGTAATAGCTGAGATTTTATTTAGTGGCCTAGTAGGTTTCAGTCCCTGCCATCCCTTCTCATCCTTTGTGAAATGAAATCCACAGGTGACTGCATATTTTTCGAGATTGTATCTAATTTTTAAGTTAATGGCAATAATAATAATAATAATAGCAGTCACTTACATAGCCATTACTTTGTGCCAGGCATTGTCCTAAATGCTTTTTGTATACACAGATAGTGAGTTGTTTGCACCTCACAAACAACTCAATGAGGTAGGAAGTACCACAAAACATAGAGAGATGAAATGACTCACCTCGGATCACACAGGTCAAGCTGGGCTACAAACCGGGCAGCCTGGCTCCACGTCCACTCTCTGAGCCACTGTGCTACCTACAAATGATAACAGAAAATAACCCAAAGACTTAACAGTTAGAGAAAGCCCCTCTGACCCCAAGCATCCTCTCTCTTCCCCTAACCATTGTTAGTCATTTCTGATTTGTCCTTCCAGAGACGGTCTGTGTGCACACCTTTCTAAATGCATCTCTAGAAGGAAGAAGCTTCTGGTATCACCTTGGGCAGTCACACTCATGCACAAATAGGAGATGTTTTTATCTTTTCTAATAACTGATATCAACTTTGCTTTCCAAGCGCCTGTGTGAGTGCTTACACTGGTGAGTGCAGGGGCAAGGAGAGAGGAGAAAACAGTCTCAACTAAGGGTACCTTTGCAAAATACTCCATCCACCCCACTGACTCTGCTGTCTTCTCTGATGTGACTCTTAGCCACGATGTAGGTTAAAGCCTCTATCTCAGGGATTCCTTCTCCTTCCCCAGGGTCTTTTTTCCTCTCTCCCCCCGACCCTGCTCTGCCTCACAGCCTTAGAGAGGGCAGCAGGGCTTGTGGAGCTGAGAGATGATGCTCAAACGGGAACAGACAGTTGTCTAGCCTGGGAGCAGTCACTTCTGACCTGAGGCCAAGGCTTGGCCTGGCCCCTGTGGCTGACAAGGCACTACTGCCATGGCTGGGAGTTGCTGGTGAAGGGAAATGTCCCTTCTCCAGCTAGGTCATCCCAAAATTGGTGGACTCTGAAGATATGGTAGTCCCAATGCAGGTAGCAGCTGTGGTGTTCCCAGATTGTGTCTGGCTTCCACCACACCCGGCACAGTCTCCCCACTGCCTCCCACCTCCCACCCCAACTGCGAGGCAGCCTTAGATCTCTGTGTTTCCTGCCAATACTAACTGCCTCAGCAATCCATTAGGAATTTTCAACCAAAGTTACAAAACCACACTCGTGCTGGCTTTAACCACGAAACAGACTTACTGGTTCTTACAATAAAAAGTCTAGAGACAGGGCAGGCTTCAAATGGGTCACAGTCCAGTGAGTCAGTAACACCCCCAAGGGCCTGGTTTCTTTCCGAGCTTCATCTCTGCCTTCCACTGAGTCGACACCATCCTGAGCCCTCTTTCCTGAGGAGGCAAGATGGCACCACCAGCTTCTGGGGCACAGGCTTCCTCTCACACGCACGGCAGAGAACGGGAGTGCACACGCTCTCAGAAGAGCAAGACAACTTCCCTGCGAGACTCCACCAACCGCTTCTCCTGACTTACTTGCCCAAATAGGGTCCTGAGTCTATCCCTGAGCCCACCACAGTGACACTGTCTCTCTCCAGTCAGATCGCCAGAACGGGGTGTGTTCAGCAGCACTGGAGAGAGGTGAGCAAAGGCGAAAATCAGAGCAGCATTAGCAGGAAGCGGGGACAGCTGCTGGGAGGCCCCCCGCACACCTGTGTCCACATGCCCTCACCTGTTCTTGATGTATTCTCAGGGCTTGGCTAAGAAAACCTGGGGCCTGAGGTGCATGGGAACTTGTTCCTGGGCCTTCTTACATTCCACAAGCTGGGGTGGCCAAAGGTAGCCAGGATGGCAGTGTCACCATACCCTTCTTTCTCCACAGCCAACCACCCAGTTTCCTCATGCCCAGTCCTCTCATTTGCCGGAAAGACACATCCCAGGCCCTCTGGGAGGGGTTTGCTATAGACTGAATTGCGTCCCCCCCAGTTCATTTGTTGAAGCCCTAACCTCCGATGTGATGATATTTGGAGGTGGGGCCTTTGGGAGGCGATCAGGGTTAGATGAAGTCTAACCATAATTCCTAATCCCATGATGGGATTAGCATCCTTGTAAGAAGAGACATGGAGGCTTGCTGCTTCCCTCTCTGCTGTGTGAGCACACCGTTCCAGGCCACGTCAGGAAGAAGGGCCTCAGCAGGAAGTGAATCAGCCGGCATCTTGATCTTGGACGTCCCAGCTTCCGATTCATAAGAAAACACATTTCTGTTGTTTAAGCCACCTAGTCTGAGGTATTTTGTTATGGCAGCCCGAGTTGGTTAAGACAAGGAAAATAAACAGCCAATGCCTCTCAGAGCCCTTTCTCTCTGCTCTCTGGCCTCTTTATGTAGTCAAGAGGATAGGAGGGGTGCAAGTACAGCTGTTCAGGGGCTGCTGGATACCTCTACCTAGCATAGGGCACAGGAGCCAGTGCTGCAATATGCTCAGTCAGAACTTAGGTATCTTGGCTCAAGACCTGGTCCCTATTTAAATAACAATACTTCCGAGATGAGCCATGCAGTGAGCCATGATAGCCACTGACACTACAGTATGCATCTGCTCAGCAGCTCCTTCCCTGGAAGTTTCAATGTGAGGAAACATGACTAGGTCCGAGGCAAGAAAGAGTGTGGCAAGGCAAGACTCAGAGAAAGGGAGACAAGCTGGAACTACACAACAAGCAAAGCAGGCTTGCTCTGGCTACGCGGAACCACAGAACTGGAAAGCTCCTGTGGTGGTCTTCCCTACCAGAGGAGAAACTGATTGAAGTGCACTCGGAAACTGCACCTCATTTATTTACTTATTTAGAACAGGTAACATACATTATACACACATGAAAAAAGCAACCACCACAAAAGACAGCCTATGGTGAAGAGTTTCTCTCTCAACCTCTATTGGCAATTCTTGTAAACCTTCGCAGAGACTGTTTTTGCATATTTCCACATCTATGTATGTTTTTTCTTTTTAAACAAATAGCAGCATACTACTTGCCCTACTCTACACCTTGCTGTTAACATTATACCTTAGAGATGGTTCAGTATCACACACACCTCAATATACCTCTTCTTCATGACTGTACAATATTCCATTCTATGGAGGTACCATAATTATTCAACCATGAAACACAGGTGTTTTTCCAGCCCTTAACTCTTCATTACTTAAAAAAAAAAATCTGTATTGGCGCCTATTGTGTGCCAGTCACTGTTCTAGGGAAGATAGAGAAGAAAATGAGACATTCAGTGTCACTGCCGTGGAGGAGTTTACAATCCATATGTGGAAATGAACATCCTTGCACATACTTCTTCATTTACATGTGTGAATGTGTTGTTAGTATAAACTCTCAAGGTGGAATTGCTGGGTCAAAGCCATGTGCATTTCTAATTTCAATAGATATTGCAAATAGTCCACCAAACAGGTCATGTCAATTTCCCCTCTCACAGTCTGTACTATCTTTTCATATGATTAAAAGTCATTATAGCTTTATATACCACTAGGTTTCTTAAACACAAAGTAAGTTCTCTAAAATGCTCATGATAAACTGAGCAATGACTAAGGAACTAGGGAACATGATATATCAGGACACCCTTGTGGGGACACATCTGCTTCTGTGCAGAGGATACAGCAGACCTGCTGGCTGATACTTTCCTCCCCTCCCATGTGGCACAGTCTCCCAGCGGCCCCAGGCTGGGGGTGGGATATGATGACAGGTCTTTTGGAGAACGTGGTGAACAGTTAGCAACATCACTCCCGACACAGTACGTGGCAAGGAAGAACAATCTGTGAACACACAAAATCTGTCTATGAATTGAGAAAAAACAGGGATACCCATGACAGACCAAGGCCTGATTTCCCTCGTATTGAAAGAGCTTCTACAAATCAACCAGTAATCCAACAACCCCACAGGTAAGTGGGCAAAGAACATGGACAGTTCTTGCAAAGGAAATACTCTGTGTTCCAGAAAATCCCTGTTTATAAAATAAATACTATAATTAAATGTCTACATGTGTTCCTGATCAGCATCAATTTGCCCCCATTGTAACTGTTGTCACTATTTAAAATACCTAACCTCGGAAGAGAACCCAGAGCTCACACAGCAGCACTTGGTCTCCTTGTCTTTTCTGTCTTCCCTCTTGCTTATGACTTTCCATGATTCTCACTATCTCATAGGCAGGAACTGCACACATGCTGCACAGGCTGCCTGTTGGACACTATCAGCCATTCCTACCCTTCCCCTCCTCGCCTCAGTGACAGAGGTGGCTACTTCCTTCCTACTAGGCATTATCCCTGCAGGGACCCCACTGGGGCTCTGCAGAGATTCCTGGATCCCTTTCTCTGAGTCTGCCCCTTCCATCTGGCATACTTTTGCTTCTGACCTGAGGCTCCTGCAGCTCTTCTGGGAGGGCTGTTCTTGTACTACTGCCCTTTTATGCCCACCTACAGAAAGACTGAAGTACCTGAGTTATCAACAAGGATGGCTCTTAGCCAGTGGCTGACAGGCATAGAAGAATGGAAGCCCAGATACCCTGCCTGGGGCAGGGACATCTCAGAGGCATCGTTTACAGTTGAGAGCTCCCCTTCAGGTCAGGCTGAACCTACCTGTCATATAAGTCATATAACTATCTGACATCCTTGCATGGCTATCCTTCTTCTAGCTCCTTACTGAATTCTTCTAGGAGCATTTCTTCTGCGAACAATCTTTGTTTCCAGGCCTGCTTCTAGGATACCCAATGTAAGACACAATCTTCTTCCTTAGTAACAAAACCCTGAGTTTTATTTTGGCATAGGGCCACCGTGAATAAAAACTACATTTCCCAGCTTCCTTTGCAACCAAGTTCTTGCCAATAAGATACAGGGCACAAGTGCCCTGTGAGACTTCTAGGAAATCCATAAAGGGAGCCCTGCTGATGGCTAGTGACCATTTTGGACCCTGAGGGCAAGGAGTACACCCTTAGGATGTGGGAGCAGAGATCTGGAAAAGGTCTGGACCTCTAACAACCTCATGGATCTGCCAATACCAACCACAGATTGTCTACTACCCCACTTTTACCCTACAACTTCCTTTATGTGAGAGATAAGTTCCTCTCCTGTTTAAGCCAATGTCATTCGGGTGTTTGTTCCATACAGTTAAATTTAATCCTAGTTTACAGACCAGACCATTGACTCTGAAAAATGACAGATACTGTTTGCCAGCCTCCCTTGCAGCTAGGCTTTGCCAGTATAACCCAGATCTGGCAGATTTGGTATAAAGGAAGGTCTCAGGGGAAGAAAGGTGTAGGCAGGAGGTTCTGGAAAAGATATTTCTTACTGATGCAAAAAACAAACAGGTGCATAATGTCCAGCTCTCTTTCCACTCTTTCCACTCTGGCAATCTATTCCCTGCTACCTGCTTTTGGCTGCAGCATGTGAAGATGTGCTGTCTGGAGCTGTGGCAGCCATTCTATAACCATGAAACTACAAGTCCATGGACAAAAAGCCAGCCAGCTGAGGATGGCTGTGCAGAAGGATGGAGAGAGCCTGGGTCTTTCAGAAACTCACTGAGATCTCCCACTCCAGACCAATAAATAGTCCACATTGTTTATCGGGTTTTCCATTACATACAGTTAAAAGCAACCTAACATACTCATGGGGGACAAAGCACTGAAGTAAAATGAGGAAAATTTAATCTTTATAAAACCTGGAGGTGATCATTCTCAAGTCTGCTACTATAACCTCTTGGAGGGTGCTATAGTTTGGGTGTTTTTGTACCCTCCAAAATTCATGATGAAACTCAATTCCCAATGCAAGAGTGTTGGGAGGTGGGGCCTAGAGTGAGGTGTTTAGGTCATAAGAGTGGGTTCTCTCCCGCTCTTCCAGCATGTGAGGATACAGTGTTCCTCCCCTTCAGAGGATGAAGCATGCAAAGCCCCACTTTGGAAGGGGAGACAGAGCTGAGCCCTCACCAGACCCCAAATCTGGTGGTGCCTGGATCTTGGACTTCCAACCTCCAGAAATGTGAGAAATAGATATCTGTTTCTTATAAATTACCCAGTCTCAGGTATTCTATTATCATAGCACAAAACAAACTATGGGGAGATGACTGGGTTCTGGGAGGTGATTACCTGTGCTAGGCTGCCTCTGAGGGCAAGAAACAGCAACTCCAGCTTCAAAGAAGTGAAATAATAAGAAATAGGCTCCAGGATCAGCTGATTCCTGTGTCCAACAATGCCATCAGGAACCCAGGGCCCTCCCCTCTCTCTGCTCTGCCACTCTTGAAATGGGCTTCATTCTCAGGCAGCCAGCAAGACGGGGGCATGCTTCTGGGCAGCACAGCCAGACCTAACTGGAGCCTATCAAGGGCCTGCACTCTCCCTCTTGGCTTCTCCCTCCAGATGGACTTTCTTGCTTTTCTTCAAACATGCCAGGTAGACTCCTGCCCCAGCCTCTGCATTTGTGTTCCCTCTGCCTACAGTGCTTTTGCATACATGTCCACCTGGCTCCCTCACCTCCTTCACGTCCTCACTCAAGTATCACCTCCCCAGAGAGGCCTGCCCTGACCACACCTTTTATGATTAACCACCTCCCAACTCCCCACTTCTTTTTCTGGCTTAATTTTTCTCCCTGGCATGTAACTGCGTCCAACATAGGGCACATTCCCTCGGCCTCATTGACTGTCTGGGCCCCACTTGCCTAGAAGGTGTGCTCCAGGAAGGAAGAGATGTTTAAGATTGTTCACCCTCATTTCCCCAGGGTCTGGCAGAGTAGGTGTTTTACAATTATCTGCAGAAGGAAGGAAAGACAGACAAGGGACAGACAACAGCCAGAGGAAGAAGTGCAGTGAGACAGGATCTTGCCAGAGATGGCACCACGTCCATCAAGTCACAGGCTTTGCTCACCATGCAGAACTGGCACATGCCCACTCTCAACCACCCACTGGCAAGAAGGGATTTCCTTGAGTCCCACAACAGCACTGGGGTCCAGGTTTGGAGCAGGGGTAGACCGCTGAACAAAATGCAGGTTGGAGAAATGGATGTTGGGAGTGCCTAGCAGTACCAGTTCTCCTCTCTGAGCCCTAGTTCTCCAGGGCTTTTTCTCTTGTCTGTGGTTTAAAAACAATGGCTATCTCAGCCCTTCACTGCCAACTGTCTAAAAAGAGTTGCCGCCGGGCATGGTGGCTCACGCCTGTAATCCCAGCACTTTGGGAGGCCCAGGCGTGGGGATCACGAGGTCAGGAGTTTGAGACCAGCCTGACCAACATGGTGAAACCCCGTTTTTACTAAATATACAAAAATTAGCCGGGCATGGTGGCGGGCGCCCGTAATCCCAGCTACTCGGTAGGCTGAGGTAGGAGAATTGCTTGAACCTGGGAGGCGGAGGTTGCAGTGAGCCAAGATCGCGCCACTGCACTCCAGCCTGGGCGACAGAGCAAGACTCGGTCTCAAAAAAAAAAAAAAAAAAAAAAGAGTTTCCAACACTTGCTGCCTCCATTCCCGGAAGCCCCATGCATGCCTCACCCCGCTGGAATCCGACCTCCACCCCCGGCCTTTAAATCTGTCTCGCACCGGGATTATCAATGTATCAATGACCTACTTGCTTCTGAGACCAATGGGACTCTCAGGCCTTATCTTACCCTGCCTTGCTGCCCACTCCTCCCTCCTCAACGCCTCTCCTCCTGGGCAGGACCTGCAGGTGCTCAGGCCCGTCCCCAGCCACTGGCTCCGTAGTCCCGGGCTCCCTGCTGGTGTCCACCTTCAGCCTCCTCTCCAGCCCCAGCCCTCTGGCGACTTCTCCCACTTCCACAGCGGCTATGCCATGAGGAGCCCCATCAATGCCCGCTGCGACCTGCCCCTTTCTGCGCTGGTCCCCTTTCACCTGCTGGGAAATCACAGCCCTAAGGCTTGGAAAACCCAAGCAGTTTCCCTTAAAACCCCAGGGTTGCGAAACCGCAGGGGAAACGCCGAATCCCTGAGCTGGGCTAGGGGCGCGGCGCGAGGTAGCATGGGCGGGCCGCGATCTCTCGAGGGAGGCGTCCCCACTGTCCCTGCAACCCCGTCCCTCTCCCCTCGTGGCCTGGGCCAGAAACACCCGGCCCCGCGCCGCGGAGGCGACGCCGCATCCTGGCACCAAGCCGCGGCAGTGCGGAGGGGCAGAGAGAGCCCAAGGGCTGCAGGAAGCGTGGAAAGGGAGTGGCCCCACGGGGACCCGAGCTCGCTCCAGATATTCGCCCCGGGGGCGGAGGGGAGGGGCCCACCACGGCCTTATTTCCGCGAGCGCCGGCAACGCCCGCTCCGAGCCCGGGTCTGTCGGGTGCCGCGCCAACTTTCCCGCGTCCATGCAGCCCCGCCGGCAACCGCCGCCCGCTCCCCGGTCTGGGCCCGGGAACCCGCGCCCCACCGCCCCGCTGCTCGCGCTGCTACTGTTGCTAGCCCCGGTGGTGGCGCCCGCGGGGTCCAGGGGCGCCGAGGACCCTGCACAGCCTCAAGATGCGGGAGTCCCGCGCAGGCTCTTGCAGCAGGCGGCGCGCGCGGCGCTTCACTTCTTCAACTTCCGGGCCGGCTCGCCCAGCGCGCTGCGAGTGCTGGCCGAGGTGCAGGAGGGCCGCGCGTGGGTGAGTGCGGAGCGACGCGCCGGGGCACGCGCCTGACTGTCCGCGCACGGCGCTGGACGGTGACACCTGGGTGCGCGCGCCTGCCCGCCCAGCGGCTGATGTGCCGGGGAAGGTGCGGTGCGCACGACGCCAGGGGAGATCCCAGCTGGGCGGCGCCCCGGAAGTGTCCCAGGGCGTGGAAGGGGCCCTTCGGTGCACAGCGTCCGCAGAAATCTGGCTCGCTCCTTCCAGCATTTATGAGGCCATAGGTTTTTCATAGGGCAGCGCTCTTGATTGCTTCTATACCTGGGAGAGTGATGCTTTGGGAAATTGAGGAACAGGCTGAAAGGGCAAAATTTAATTTTGTCTGGAGGTACCCAGAGTTGGTTGCTATGGGGGCGCTTATTGTGCACGCGCCCTGCTAGTGACTGCAGCCAAAGTTTTGGGCGGGATTTCCAAAATCTAAGCCAGTAGCCATACCATACCGCGGACGGCTGTCTCTTGTTAATAATTGCAGGCCACCACGCTAGGGCTTCAGGGTAATGTGGTTGGAATTTACACGTAGGCCTGGGCAAAAACCTGCTAATGCTAGCGTCTGCTTTGATCTAATAGAAGTGAGTTAATCAGGGGTCAGTGTTCTATATGAACCGAATGAATGAGAACTTTGCAACCCTTTGGTTGGTTGCTGATTTCAAGGCATTGACTGTAGGTATTGTCTTCTGTGTGTGCAGCTACTTTGCGTTCTTCATCATATAGATTACAAAAGTTACAGAACTACGTTAAGTCTGTCCCAAAAGCAAAGTTGCTCCTTCTACAACCCCCAGATATTCCACAAGGCCTGCAGACACACGGCCTCAAAGAATCTGGAACTGAGTATCGCGTGTACTTAATAAATAGGTGGAGTTTTAAAGCATAGCAGCAGGATTTTCATTTAACAGTGCCAAACACCATTGGAAAGTTCTTCAAGAAGCTCAGCCTCGGTTCTTCAAAACTTATTCCTGCACCCAGCACGCCTATATTTATTGAATGATTAAATCAAATTGTTCCTAGAAAAAGGCAACCTGGCCAGGCGCGGTGGCTCACGCCTGTAATCCCAGCACTTTGGGAGGCCGAGGTGGGTGGATCACCTGAGGTCGGGAGTTCGAGACTAGCCTGACCAACATGGAGAAACCCTGTCTCTACTAAAAATACAAAATTAGCTGGGTGTGGTGGTGCATGCCTGTAATCCCAGCTACTTGGGAGGCTGAGGCAGGGGAATCGCTTCAACCTAGGAGGTGGAGGTTGCGGTGAGCCGAGATTGTGCCATTGCACTCCAGCCTGGGTAACAAGAACAAAACTCCCTCTCAAAATAAAAATAAATAAAATAAAATAATAAAGAAAAAGGCAATCTGGCGGGGCATGGTAGCTCATGCCTGTACTCCCAGCACTTTGGGAGGCCAAGGTGGGCAAATCGCTTGAACTCAGGAGTTGTAGACCAGTCTGGGTAACATGGCAAAACACTGTCTCTGCCAAAAATAAAAAAATAAAAAAATTTTTTAAAAATTAGCCGATGTGGTGGCGTGGGCCTGTGGTCCCAGCTACTCAGGAGACTGGGATGGGAGGATCGCTTGAGCCCAGGACCCCAGGACCTGGAGGTTGCAGTGAGCAGAGAATGCACCACTGCCCTCCAGCCTAGGCAACAGAGTGAGACCCTATGGGGAAAAAAAGAGAGAGAGAGAGAAAGAAAGAAAAAGAGAGAGGAAGGAAGGAGGGAGGGAAGGAAGGAAGGAAGGAAGGGAGGGAGGGAGGGAGGGGCAACTTATTCTTGTCACTTTTTTTATTTTATTTTTATTTTTATTTTTTTTGAGACAGAGTCTCGCTCTGTTGCCCCGAGCTGGAGCGCAGTGGCACGATCTCGGCTCACTGCAACCTCTAACTATCAGGTTCAACCGATTCTTCTGCCTCAGCCTCCTGAGTAGCTGGGACTACAGGCACTTGCCACCATGCCCGGCTAATTTTTCTATTTTTACTAGAGACGGGGTTTCACCATGTTGGTCAGGCTGTTCTCGAACTCCTGACCTCATGATCTGCCCGCCTGGGCCTCCCAAAGTGCTGGGATTACAGGCATGAGCCACCGCACCTGGCCATCTTGTCATCTGTCTTAACAATCCTTGCTGAGATACAAAAAAGTTCAGTTTTCCTTGTCCAACAGAGCAGTGAGATAATGGAGCTTGAGAACTTTCTATCAAGGTAGGAGAGTAGCCAATGCCCAGTGCCTAAAAAAGGGGCCTCTGAGGATTTGCTCCCTGGTTACCAGGGGCAGGATTCCCTACAGAAAACCAAGCTCACTCCGATTTCTAATGTACACCAGTTTTCAATTCCAGATATTTCTTTTTCCCCTTCCAAACCCATTTTAAAAAGGAATAATAGGCCGAGCGCGGTGGCTCACGCCTGTAATCTCAGGCTTTGGGAGGCCGAGGTGAGCAGATTACAAGGTCAGGAGTTCAGAAACAGCCTGGCCAAGATGGTGAAACCCCTTCTCTACTAAAAATACAAAAAAAAAAAAAAAAAAAAAAAAATTAGCCGGGCATGGTGGCAGGCGCCTGTAATCCCAGCTACTCGGGAGGTTGAGATAGAGAATGCTTGAACCCCGGAGGCAGAGGTTGCAGTGAGCCAAGATGGCGCCACTGCAGTCCAGCCTGGGCGACAGAGCGAGACTCCATCTCAAAAAAATAAATAAATAAATAAAAATAACTTGCATTATCATGCTCTTAGTCACCCCTTGAAAATAAAATAAGATACTTGACATCCTTCATAAAATAATCAAACTAGCTCTCAAAACCTGAGTGAATAAAGTAAAAATTCTCAGCCCCTGCATTGCTCCAATAGGACGCAAGGGCTGGGAATTTTATATAAGTTATATAAATCTTAAAGAGGTCTTAAACATCATTTAGTCCAGTGGCTTTGGGGAAGGTTATTTAAGTCTTTTCTGCCTGTTTCCCTGTTTGGAATGGAAATGATTCATGTTCTGCCAACGATGTCAGGTGGTCTGAAGAGTCATATAAGATGATATGAGTGCCAATTAGAAAGTATAAAAACGTGAGTTCAGGGGTAGTCTGTTCATCCGTTAGCTATGTATTGAATGCTTACTCTGTGCCAGGAACTGGGCTAGTTAGTGAGGCCTGATTCACATTTAACATAGGGTCATTAGGAAGGCCTCTTTAAGATTCCTTCAGTTTTGAAGCACTCCGCTGCCTGAGTGAAGAGTGCAGACACACCTACATGGAGCTTTCAGTGTAGTCATAAGAAATTCCTGCCTCCATTATAAGAGTAGTCATAGCATTGGGGAGAAATAAAACATGGGCCAGGTGCGGTGGCTCACGCCTGTAATTCAGCACTTTGGGAGACTAAGGCAAGCAGATCACTTGAGGTCAGGAGTTTGAGACCAGCCTGGCCAACATGGTGAAACCCCATCTCTACTAAAAATACAAAAATTAGCCATGCATGGTGGTGCGTGTCTATAATCCCAGCTACACAGGAGGCTGAGGCATGAGAATCGCTTGAACCTGGGAGGCAGAGGTTGCAGTGAGCAAAGATCATGCCACTGCACTCCAGCCTGGGTGACAGAGCGAGAATCTGTCTCAAAAAAAAAAAAAGAAAAAAAGTGAACCACGATTGATCTCCAAACTCAGGTTTGCACTCTACCCAACCAGAGCATTGTTGGACTGAGTGTTCAGCTGCTGCACAATGTCTATCATCCATCCAGAACTGACCCTGAGGGGCGAGCAGGTAGCCAGGTAGGGGAGAGAAGTGTAGCTCATGGGTATCCCTCCCCATTCTAGGGGTCACTGCATTCCTTTGTAAGATGAGAAGCTGAGATGAAGTCAGGGTTTTTCAAACTAAGAGCTCACTAGGGTTATAAAGTCAATTTAGTGTGGGATCCGTTTTTTGTGTTTTTTTTTTAAACGAAATGGTATAGACTACAAACGATTAGAATGCATTGCAAAAGCGAGGGTAAGTAGTGTCTCCAAATGTGTTTCAGATATATATGTATGACCTAGGTCATAATGAAAAACGCAGTTCTTGCTGTGGGTTGCAGCTTTAAAAAGTTTTGAAAGCCTTTAGACTAAATGATGTTTAAGACCTCTTCTCGCTCTGAAATTCTTTGATTCCGTGAGCTGTTGGCACGTCATCTTTCATTTTAAAAACACTGTTGCCCTCTGGTGGTGAAATGCAGCAATAGCTACGGTAGTAAATTCAAGGAAGAACTAAGTGCTAGCTGAAGTCGGGTGGAGTGGAGTGGAGTAAGTGTTTTGTTTTGTTGCTAATTGTAGGCGAAATCACAGACCACGATTTGTGTTCCCTCACTGACCTCACCTGATGCCTCTCTTACCTGGCCTTACACTACCTTTCCATAACCAGAGGCTTTTACTTTTCTAATATTACATGGCATAGGCTCAGG
Source organism: Theropithecus gelada (assembly GCF_003255815.1). Classification (NCBI taxonomy): domain Eukaryota; kingdom Metazoa; phylum Chordata; class Mammalia; order Primates; family Cercopithecidae; genus Theropithecus; species Theropithecus gelada. The sequence continues at coordinate 133,368,225 of NC_037669.1, forward strand.
ACCCACAGTTGGAGTGGTGGGAGATTTTGGATCGTGCTGAGCGATCTTATGCTTCCCAGGGATGCCTGGATCATCCCCACAATGTTTGCCCTGCTCCTGACTATTCGAGGCTGTCCCTTACTTGGAGACAAGTCTCCTCTTGCCACTCAGCAAGTTCTGGGACCACTGGCTCTGCATGCAGCATTTGGTGAGAGGTCGGCCTTTTACTAACATTTTGAGAGACTAGCTGAAATCTTCAAGTGCACACACTCCATAAGAAAGTCAACCCATTCTGGAATCCGCTGCTGTTTAGGAGTTGGCCACTTAAACAAAACACCCTCTGACCAGGTCAAGACCAGTTGTTGGAAACATACTTTAAACAGTTGATCGAAGCGTATGGGGAGAGGGGAGTTATGCCCATATCTTAATTGCTTTGATTTAAAATAAAATCTGAAAGTGTACATTTATCATCTATCTTTTGATATAGGGCCAAGGCCATTTAATTGGAGCTCCTTGCAGTCTGCATTAGTCATTTCTTCCATTGTTATAAAGGAATATCTGAGGTTGGGTAATTTATAAAGAAAAGAGCTTTGATTGGCTTATGGTTTTGCAGGCTCCACAGGAAGTGTGGTGCTGGCATCTGCTTCTGGTGAGGCCTCAAGGAGCTTACAATCATGGCGGAGGGCAACAGGGAGCCAGCATGTCACATAGCAAGAACGGGAGCAAGAGAGCAAGCGGGGAGCTGCCACATACTTGAACAACCAGATCTCAGAGCAAGCATTCACGTATCACCAGGGGATGGTGTTAAACCCTTCATAAGGGACCCACCTCCATAATCCAGTCACCTCCCACCAGGGCCCCCTCATCTACAAATTGGGAAGCACATTTCAACATGAGATTTGAAGAGGACAGACATCCAAACCATATCACAGTCTTTCTAGCAAGAAAACACACCCATGGGGAATCGTTTGTGGTTTGCATTTTTGTTATAGTGGAATGAGCGTGCAAAGAATACGCTGAACAATCCTCTGCTTTTGCTTTTTCTTGCCTAATCTCGGCTTATTGACACCAATTCAACAGCTAAATTTCTAAAGCATTTAACTTGATTTCATGGACACTACGTCTTTGTTTGTACCCGCTCTTCACCAGTTTACATAATATTTACTTATATAATTAGGTACTAAGTACATCTAATATATGCAAGTTTGGGAGCAAAGCAGCTGGCTTTGGGTAAGCGTCAGGCTGGGCCCATACAGGCCACTAGGCAGGAGCCCATGCTCTGGGGTTCAGGCCACCGTGGGTCTGACAGCAAGCATGGAGCCCTGTCCTCTAGGCCACAAGGCAGTTAGGAGAGCACTTACTCTACTAAGAAAAACTTTATTCCTTTGTGACTTCTCAATCTATAAAGCACGTTACTACAACATAATTTATCTAAGTACTGCTCTTGAGGTCTCTCTCTCTCCATTAATGTCAATAATTCAGAGGTGATCATTCAGAAGACTAGGAAAGCAAGACATTAAATAGTCCATAGAAACAAAAACTGGAGAACTAAAAAGGCTGCAATGAACATAGAGGGAGAAGATAAGTAATAAAATACTCAAGTGAACTAGTCTTAATTTTCCTGTAAGGAGAGCTCCCAAGGGCTTTTATAGGCATTAGGAAAGAATGGCAGGGAGGGGGATATTTGCAAGATTATACTAGGATCTCTTCAGTGCCCTCACACTGCCCTAAGGATGAAACAGAACAATTCTGAAAGCACAGGACAGGCAGGAATCTCTCCTTCCAGGCAGTGTTCATGCTGAAATGGCACAGATGTGCCTACAGTCTCCACCCCACCACCCACCACAGCACCCACCCGGTCCACAGACTCTGATTGCAGAGTCTGGGTCTAGCATGGGGTGGGAAAGGCCACTTGGGCCTGGGGTTAAAGCTTTGACTTTGACCTCCTTGGCACTTTGCCCCAATCTCCTAAGCTAACTGCACCCAGATGAGCTAGCCAGTAGGAATGTTGTTTTACCCTTTTTTATAATAAATTGTTTTTAAACCACAATTTTTTTTAACAGCCCACAACATTTTCCACTTGGCTTTCCACATGTGGAGTCATAGCCAAGGATGCATGTAATCACAGAGCATTAGTAATGTCCCACATCAGGACTGGCGGTAGTGGGTCATGATTGTTAACTGCCAGAAGTCTGGCTTGGCTGCAGACTCATCCTTTAAGGACCTAGGTTGTTCTGCTGGAGACTGCATGTAAATAATCCGCGCACAACGACTGACATTATGAGGTGTGGAAGGTTACACATACACACACACACACACTTGCCCAAATCCAGCCTGACCCTTGATCTCACTTGCTGTTAAGCAGTATATCACCCCAGAGATGTATGACACTTATGCGACCTCAGCATTTATTTGCCTTTTTGGATGGTGCCTCAGTTGAAGAATGTTTCACAGAGATGGTCCCACAGTGGTTGGAGACAGTAGCCATAACAAGTCCACTCTGGCTGACTTGCCATGGTTGTTCAGGATGTCTGTAGCCAGAAAAGTCAAATTACGAAAGGAAATCTTGGCTGGGCATGTTGGCTCACGCCTATATTCCCAGCACTTTGGGAGGCCGAGGTTGGAGGACTGCTTGAGCCCAAGAGTTCAAGACCAGCCTGCCGTGATGAGACCCCATCTCTACAAAGAATAAATTAACTGCGTGTGGTGGCACATACTTCTAGTCCCAGCTACTTGGAAGGTTGAGATGGGAGGATCACCTGACCCCAGGAAAGTTGAGGCTGCAGTGAGCCCTGATTGCACCACTGCCTTCCAGGCTGGGCTAACAGAGTGAGACCCTGTCTGAAAAAAAAGAAAGGGAGTCTTGTACCATGGCCGTGTATGGGATGTATGTGATCCATGGTCATCCCAAGGGCACATGCCCACACAGAACGTGACATTAAGGATCACAGTAATTCTGTATCATTATTGTGTCCTACTGCTGCTATAGCAAATGACCTCAGATTTAGTAAGTTAAAACAACACAAACTTACTCACTTATGGTTCTGGAGGGTAGAAGCGTGAAATGGGTCTCCCTGGGCTCAAATTAAGGTGTCTGCAGGGCTTTGTGCCTGCTGGAGGCTCTAGGGGAGAATCCATTTCCGGCTTCTAGAGACCACCTGTGCTCCTTGGCTCATGACTGCATCCTCCATCAAAGCAAGCAGCATAGAATCTTCTGATTATGGCACTACTGTCTGCTTCTCACAGGACCTTGTGATTACGTTATGCCCACAGGAATAATCCAGGATAATCCCCCCATCTCAAGATCCTTAATCACATTGGCAAAATCCTTTTTGCCATGTAAAATAACATATTCACAGATGCCAGGGATTAGGAAGTGGACATCTTTGGGCATGGGGTGTGTGTGGGGGACATTACTCAGCCTACCACACCCAGTGTCCAGGCTGGCTGTGAGCTCCTGCAAGTATTTACCACCCTGCCCGACATATGCCGGTACCCAGAAAATGCAGCTCTTGCTCCCACCTCCTGTCTTGCTGGCCTCTGCAGTCTTGCTAATCTCACATGTGAACCCACCTGCCCTCTCCTGTCGATCTCAGTACTCGACCATAGGCAGCTTTGTCAAAGCTTTTGAACAGCCAATTTTCTTTCCACTGTGCCCATGTGCTTGCCTATCCCAAATGAGATGGTCAGCTTCTACAGGGCGCAAGGTCTCTTTATCTCTTCATGGCACTAGCACACGGCCTGCTAGAGACAAATATTAGATATTTGTTAAATTACATGAAGGTAGCTGGAAGGATGCTGAAATCATTGAGGCACCTGGAACAGGGAGACAGGCCAGGACCTAGCCCATTCCCATTGCTTCAGGCAGGAGAAAAGGAGACCTGAAGCCTCATGTCCCACTCTCAACCAGCCTTTTCTGATTATCCCCCCCTGAGGCCAGAGGGGATCTGGAGGGGGCAGCTGCCTCTGGCCACTTCCTCTCACTTCCTACCCCAAATCAAGAATGTGGGACCCAGGGTTGGCTGAGAGAGAGGACACACAGTATTCTGGCTGTCCTCTCCACTGCTACTTAGCCTGAGAAAGCAAAGCATTCGCACGCAAAGGGCTCCTTGGGCCCCACTGCCTGGGCCTGATCGGAAGGTAACTGACTTCTGTTCCATAAACTGTATTTGCTTTATCTGGCCTTGCTCGAGAGAAGGAAAATGCAATAAGATGATTCCAGGGTATAATATAATATACTGATGCCGTCTCCGTCTGGAACATAAGATAGCACAGCAATTTCTATTCACAAATGAGTTGTTTACTTGTCTCCAAGCAAGCCTGACTCATAAAAGTAACCTTATAAAATGAAGAAGTTTGCTTTTACTGGAATAGTCTGACATTTATGTTTTCTTACCAAATGTGAATGCTGGAGGCAACATTTAGGAGCTGTTAGACCAGTGAGTCCCAAGATGCATGGAGGGAGACTGGAATTACCTGAGCTCGTCCCCACCTACCTGCACTGCCAGCCTGAGAACAGGAAATTTAACCTTGTCACAGTCGGCACTAACGCAACAGGAAGGACCAGCACTTAGCAACCAATGACAGACACCACAGAGAGGAAGATAAATGGGAAGTGTTTTCTGTAGAGGAGCTTTGGGCAGAATCATGTCTGTGGAGACTCCTCCATGTGGTGGTGCACAGCAAGGTTTCTCCACGATACCATCCCTGCTCTTTTATTTGCTCCACGTTTTTGTGGTGTTTTGAGAGAGTTTAAAGGGGATATTAGATCTTTTTTTTTGTTTTTTTTTTTTTGAGACGGAGCCTCCCTCTGTCACCCAGGCTGGAGCCCAGTGGCGCGATCTCTGCTCACTGCAAGCTCCGCCTCCTGGGTTCACGCCATTCTCCTGCCTCAGCCTCCCAAGTAGCCAGGACTACAGGCGTCCGCCACCACACCCAGCTAATTTTTTGTATTTTTAGTAGAGACAGGGTTTCACCATATTGGCCAGGACAGTCTCGATCTCCTGACCTCGTGATCCACCCGCCTCAGCCTCCCAAAGTGCTGGGATTACAGGCATGAACCACTGTGCCCGGCCAGGATGTTTGATGTTTTACATGTGCTCTTAGAACACATAAATACCTATTCTCTATCCCTCATCAAGTTCCTCGGGTTCATTTCTAACACACCTAATATTTCAATGACTTTACCCAATCTTTCAAATACTGGAAAATATTTAAATATTTTAATATTTCAAATTGACTTTATGCAATTTTGGTGATTTTATGCAATCTTCAAAAAAAGTGGGTAGTGCCTAATGTAAAGATAGTACAGACACCTACTGGAAGAAAAATCTTTGATCCATTAACATGAAAACAAAGCTTTGTTGTTTACTATAAACAGCTTTCACGAAAACAGGACATGACATTGTAGAGTTGTATTAGAATGAGCAGTTTTAACTTCTTGGTGCATATATAAATGTCATTATAAAATAAAGTAGTTATCCATGTAACAGGAAGCAAGGAAGGAATTTTCTTTAAAAATTATTTTAGTCCAAAGTGCCTTCTTCAAGTGTTCCTTCTAGATACTCTTTTTTTTTTTTTTTTGAGTTTCGTTCTTGTTGCCCAGGCTGGAGTGCAATGACACGATCTCGGCTCACTGCAACCTCCACCTCCTGGATTCAAGCGATTCTCCTGCCTTAGCCTCCCGAGTAGCTGGAATTACAGGTGTGCGCCACCACGCCCAGCTAATTTTGTATTTTTAGTAGAGACGAGGTTTCTCCTTGTTGGTCAGGCTGGTCTTGAACACTCAACCTCAGGTGATCTGCCCACCTTGGCCTCCCAGAGTGCTGGGATTACAGCCGTGAGCCACCACGCCCAGCCCAAGTGTTCCTTCTTGAAGAACAGCACATACTGTGTCACCATGGAGTTTATCAGTTGCACCTGCTGAAGCAGAGGGTAGACCTGCCGCCTGCACTTTCTAAGGTATCATAACCTGATTCACCAGAAACTCCAGGCTCCTGAAGTCAGCACACTTCAAAAGAACACTCCTCCATTTCATCTGGTCCTGATGAGACTCTCAGGCATTCAGAGAGAACTGATGGTCCCGGCATCAATCTCCTATTTAGTGGTCAGCTGTATCCTAGTGATTGTCATCTGATCTACATGTCACTTCCTACCTGCACCCCTCAGACCTTCAGTGGTTCCGCTCAGCAGCTAAAGAGTTCTCGAAGTGTGGTCCCTGGACCAACAGGATCAGCATCATGTGGAACTTGTTAAAATGCAACTTCTCAGGCCCCACCCCACACCTCCTGAATCAAAACTCTGGGTGTGGACCCAGCATGCTGGGTCTTAGCAAGTCCTGTAGGGGATTAGCGTGGCACACTCAGGTTTGAGACTCACCGCTTTAGAATGAAGTCCCTATAAGAGACCATCTCTAATCTGGCCTGCACCCACCATTGTAACCTCAGCCCCAAGTCTACCCTGACTTAATGTGCTGACTGCCCTAGGCTGGGCTGCTCGCTTCCATGCCCTGGCACACAAGCTACCTTTCCAGAGCACCCTCTCCCTCTCTCTTGGCTTTTCTAATCCTAGTCTTTCCTGGAGATGTCCCCACCTGCACTGGGTCATGCTTTCATTTATACCTTGTCTGAAAGGGTCTGCATCCAGGGGCTCCTTCTAAAGTCTCAGATCACCTTTACTTCCATCTGTTATGGGTTGAGGTGTGTCTTCTAAAAAGAAATGTTATATCCAAAAAGTTCTAACCCTCAGTGACTAGGAATGTGACCTTAGTTGTAAACAGAGTCTTTGAAGATGTAATCAAGTTAAGATGAAGTCATACTGGATTAGAATGGGCCCTAAATCCAATGGCTGGTGTCCTTATATAATATTAAGGCCATGTGGATATGCAAACAGACTCAGGGGAAGACCATCATTAAAGATAAAGGCAGCCTGGAGGATCCCTTGAGCCCAGGAGTTTGAGGCTGCAGTGAGCTATGATTGCACCACTGCACTCCAGCCTGGGTGAACAGAGCAAGACCCACCTCAAAAACAAACAAACAAACAATAATAGAGACAGAGATTGGAGTGACTCAGTTGCAAAACAAAGAACCAAGATTGAAAGCCACCATCTGAAACTAGAAAGAGGCAAGGAGGGATTCTATCCAGAGTCTCAGAGGAAGCATCGCCCTGCTGACACCTTGAGATTGGCCTTCTTGCCTCCAGAACTGTATGAGAATAAATATCCATAGTTTTAAGCCACCTAGTTTGTGGTACTTTGTTACAGCAGCCCTAGCACACTAATACACACACCATGCCTGGCAGTCTCCCTTCCAGAGGAAGGTTTGGAGTGGTTCCTGTCCACAGGGACCTTGGTTACAAGCACAGTGAAAGAGCATCCCAGCGTGCTTGCACTCTCTCTCTTTCTCACACACACATTCCAGCAGCCAGCTTTTATTCTTCCTTTTCTTAGAGAGGTTGCTGGGCTCTATTTCTCTGGGCAGTTCTGTGTAGTATTCGGGAAGAACAGGGGCTCTGCAGGCCAGTTTTCCTGCTTCCTGTGTTGTGACTTTGGCCAATTCCTTAACTTGGGTCAAGTGGCTCCATTTCTTCATCCTTAAAATGGTGATGACAATCATACCTACTAAAGGGCTTTAGTGAATAATAAGTTAGTACATGGGTACCATGTTGGGTCAGGTGAGGCACATAGTAAGAGTATAACAATCGCTTTTATCATGATTCCCTCTGATGGTGGCAGTATGCTTCATATGTAAGCAGTATGCTGAATGAATGCTTAATATTGATTTGCTAAGGATTTGAGGAACATTTACCAAAAAATAAATAAAATCTAGGGTGATGAGTTCAGGTCTTTGAAGGCATTCCATTGTACTCTCTCTCAAATACGTCTTTGAAAGTGGCCTTTTTCCCTCCAAACTGATTGTAAATCAAACCAAACTCAAAGTGTTGATCAGTCCCTGAAGAGTATATGGTGGAGGCCGGGTGCAGTGGCTCACGCCTGTAATCCCAGCACTTTGGGAGGCAGAGGCGGGTGGATCATGAGGTCAGGAGATCGAGACCATCCTTGCTAACACAGTGAAACCCCGTCTCTACTAAAACTACAAAAAATTAGCCAGGCATGGTGGCGGGCGCCTGTAGTCCCAGCTACTTGGGAGGCAGAGGCAGGAGAATGGTGTGAACCCGGGAGGCGGAGCTTGCAGTGAGCTGAGATCGCGCCACTGCACTCCAGCCTGGGTGACAGAGACTCCGTCTCAAAAAAAAAAAACAAAACAAAACAAACAAAAAAAAAACAAAAAAAGAGTACATGGTGGTATGGCATACCCGGAACAGGAGGTGGAAGGTATATGGGGAGGGGGATGGGACTGCCACTTCTCACAGACCAGTGGGGCCAAAAATCACCTGTTAAATAAACATACAAAAAGTAAGGGCCAGGTGCAGTGGCTCACACCTGTAATCCCAGCACTTTGGGAGGCCGAGGCTGGTGGATCACCTGAGGTTAGGAGTTTGAGACCAGCCTGGCCAACATGGTAAAACCCTGTATCTGCTAAAAATACAAAGATTAGCCGGGTATGGTGGTATGGTGGCAAACGCCTGTAATCCCAGCTTCTTGGGAGGCTGAGGCAGGACAACTGCTTGAACCTGGGAGGTGGAGGTTGCAGTGAGCCAAGACTGCACCATTGCACTCCAGCCTGGGTGAGAGAGTGAGACTCTGTCTCAAAATTAATTAATTAATTAATTAATTAAAATAAAATAAAAATAAAAAAGATTAGAGCATAAACCATGTTATTATTGGCCCATGATTATGAAGAATTTAGTTCCAGGCTGTAGTATACAAGACCCCTTTTATACATATTTTTTAAAAAACTTTCAGTGAAGAGCTACTAATTGAGCCCTTCAGGTTATACAGTCATATGGTCATTTGCTTGCTTTTTCTTATTAAATAGCCCTTTTCTGAAAAATATTGGAACAATATGCTCTGCCTTTGGCTGTGTTTAAAGAGAGGGATTCAAGTTTCCCGATCTGTTTCACAGACGGACAGTTCTGGCAGTATGTGGGGGAAAGGAATGAAATCACCGTAATCTACGTTACAGGAATCCTCCTTTCCTCAGGAAAGCTAGAATTGTGGGTCATCTTTGCCTCATGTCAGATTTGGCTGTTTCAAAAATGTCTACTTACTTTTCTCATGGCTTTGAATTGAATGGATTAGCTTTACACCATCTGGCTGTAACAACCTGTTGTGTAAGTCCCAGAGGGAGCATCCCTGGGCAAGACCAGAGGTCTTTATGAGGTGGGCGCCTCCAAAGCCTCACCTCCCCACATGATGCCTCAGTGAACATCCTTGTATGAGTCAGTTTCTTCACAGACCTCCATCACAATTTCTCTGGGATACTTGCCCAGAGTGGTATTTCTAGGTCATAGGGCATTCACACATAAACTTGATTTGACCACGTATGCCAGATTGCATAGGCCAGACTGCAGTCGTAAAGCCCAGACCCCACCCAGCAATGGGCCCTGTCCACTTTCTGAGTGCCAGTCTACTAATGGTACTGTACTAACTCATTGCTTATTTAATTTGCATTTCTGTGTTCCTGTAATTACTAATGAGTTTGAGAAGGCCTTCAGAGCTTTGTTAGCATACTTAATACATGTAGGGTGCTCAGAACAGTAGCAGGCAACTGGCCCAATTATTGGGCTACTTGCATTATTCTGTACACACAAGCATCTTTTAAATGACACAATGTTAAAAATGTTTTAAGGCCACGCGCAGTGGCTCACGCCTGTAATCCCAGCACTTTGGGAGGCTGAGGCAGGCGGATCACGAGGTTAGGAGATCAAGACCATCCTGGCTAACACGGTGAAACTCCGTCTCTACTAAAAATACAAAAAGTCAGCCAGGCATGGTGGCATGTGCCTGTAGTCCCAGCTACTTGGGAGACTGAGGCAGCAGAATCTCTTGAACCCAGGAGGCAGAGGTTACAGTGAGCTGAGATGACACAACTGTGCTCCAACCTGGGCGACAGAGCGAGACTCTGTCTCAAAAAAAAAAAAAAAAAAAAAAAATTGTCTTAATGTAAAATGTTGTATTCTAGTGATGATTTCTGATCTTGAATTACCTGCTTATTTTTTACTTTCTGATAGGACTTGGGGTTTGATGGTTTATGACTACTCTCACACGGCTGGTGTGAGGGTGGCCTGCTGCAGTCTGGCTGGGGGGCAACCTGGTATACTTGGTCCACCATATGCTTCTCTCCATTTCCACTGTCCTCACCTCTCCCCCGCCCCCTCAGCCAGCCTCCTGCTCTCTCTGCATTCATTCTGCACAGCTCCTCACTCCAGCATCATTCTCCACACTCCAGCTAGAGGGATCTTTTCAAAATCCCTCCTTCTCGTCCCTGGCTTTCCATTTCTCTCAGGACAAAATCCTCTCTGTGGCCTGCGGGTGTGGCTCTTGCCACCCAGTCAGCCGCTTACGTCCCAGCTCCAGCTCCAGTCTTTCTGCCCTGAAGCCCCATGGCCGCTCCTCAGACCCTTGCCAGCTCTCCTCCCCCAACCAAGACCAATTCCTTCTTCATCTTTGGAGTTCAGCTCAAATGTCGCTTCCCTGATCTCTAAACTAGATTAATTCTCCAGCTATCCTTTCATAGCTCTTAAGTCAGCCACAATCAAATAATCAATCCTACAATGCTCTACTTAAGGCCCTCTCCCCTAGGCTGCCCTGAGAGCAGCTGCTGCTGTTTTGCTCTCGTTCCTGCACCCAGCACAGTACTTGGAATAAGGTAGAAGCTGAAATCATGGAGTGATGTTGAACAACAAGGACCCGTTTATCACGGAACATTTCAAATCAAGGAGAGCCAAAGTCCAACACAATCCTAAAACCACTGGAGAGCAAGTGCGAGACACCGCATCCAGAGGAAGGTGGCCCTGGCTCCCACCCACCCCACACACAGGCCTGTGGCTGTGCGTGGCTCATCTCACCAGAGCAAAGCAGCACGGGGCGCTTGTGACTCAGAGGAAGGGAGAAGAGAGAGGCCTCTGTGAGAGATAAAAGCACTGTGTCTTGATACATGATAAGTACAACCAAAAATATAAAAATTTTATTTTGGATGAAATGTGGACACTTTTAAGAGGCCTCGTTCACTGGGTGCAGTGAGTCACGCCTATAATCCTAGCACTTTGGGAGGCCGAGGCAGGCGGATTGCCTGAGGTGAGGAGTTCGAGACCAGCCTGGGCAACACGGTGAAAACCCGTCTCTACCAAAATACCAAAAATTAGCCGGGTGTGGCAGTGTGCACCTGTAGTCCCAGCTACTCAGCAGGCTGAGGCAGGAGAATTGCTTGAACCCAGGAGGCGGAGGTTGCAGTGAGCCGAGATCGTGCCACTTGTACTCCAGCCTGAGTGACAGAGCGAGACTCTGCCTCCACAAAAAAAATAATAATAATAAAATAAAATAAATAAAAAAGTGCCTCCTTAAAACAAAGAAATCAAATCAGCAAAGAAAATAACTCTTTAAAAGCACAGACTCCACACCAGCTCAAAGCCCTTCTCACTGCCTCCATGTGTTTCCAGAACACTGTTGCGTCAAATCATACCTTAAGTCCTGTATTTAAAATATGCACAATTATATCAAGAATAAGGAAGACTTGAGTGAATCTTTCTGCATAGCATATAACCATGCCCCAATGTATCACTGATGTGAAAGCTGATGTTCCTCAGGATTCTTATTCTGCACATCTTCCCTGGGGGGTTGCATCAAATTCCATGGCTTTCACCACCACCTCTGCTGATCCTACTTCTATAACCCTCAGCATTTTCCGAGACATCTCAAATGTCCCCCTGTGCCAGAGATTGAACCCACCCAACTCAGCTTCCTCCTCATCTCGTGAATGGCCTCCGTGCCCACCCCTGCCCACCTCACAGCTAGAAACCTGAGGGCGTCGCTGACTCCTCTGCAGGAAGCTGTACCCCTACTCACCAGGACAGGCAGACTCTCAGGTGCTGCGGTGCCCGTAGCAGGGGCAGGGCTGGTGCACTGACCCATTCAAGGCTTAGAACCCACTGGCAAGCAGAAGTGTTGCCTTCTGAGTGTTAGTTGTTTGCAGGTGCCCATGTGGCTGGGAGCGTGAGAGGCAGCAAGCCTCAGCCTTGTGTTCCTCCCACATTGGCAGGTACTAAAGATGCTGAACTTGAGGAATCTTTGAGATGGAGGGCATGGGAGCCTTGTCTACAGTCTTTCACTACTCATTGGGTGTTTCAGGAGCAACCTTGATGGGAGAACATGTTATATAACGTCCCCTATCCTTCAACTTGGGTCAGTCTCTTGTGTTTAGCCCAGTTCTTCTGCTCTCTCATGCCTGTTTATTTTAGTAATAATAAAAATAGTGAACAGACATTGAATTTTACCCTGACCCAGGCACTGTCCTAAGCTCTGTTTATGCCGTATCCTACTGTTCACAACACCCTGTGTACTGTGGATATGTTTAATGTTGCTCTTCCAGACTTTGGGATCAAGTTCCAAGTCATCTTCAACAAAGTGTGGCTTTCCATGCCCTTGCACCCACCTCCCCAGACACCTTTTCTCCAGCTTCACTGTCCCCCTGGAATTCCAGCTCCTACATCCCACTCCCACACCTTTGTCTGGCTAACACTGGCTCCTCAAAGAGTTAGCTTAGGCCTCACCCACTCTAGAAAGCCTCCGAAACTCAGCACCCTCACACAGGCTGTGCTCAGCCACACTGATCAGCTACACTACAAACCTGTTTCCAAGATAGAAGTAGGTTTCTGGGAAGGCGGGGCTGGATGTCATATTTCCTTATATCTCCCCAAGGCCTGGCATAGTAGTTGGTGAACAGTGAAATGAGTGAATAGACAGACTCGTGTGTGTGCATTGTGTAAACCAAAATCAGTGCTTCAGCTTACAACCGAACTCATTTGAAGACTGACAAGGAGCCCTCAGCAAACTGCTCTGTGTGCAGGGCTCTCAGGAATTCCCTCCCTTCCCCCAGCAACATCTATACATGTACAAGTTTAAATATTCCCTACATAAATAATTGCCAAGGAATCCTTTCCTTCCCTTCTCCAGTTTCCCAGCATTTTTTAAGAATCTATAATAGGAATGGATGCTATCCGGTCTATTTAAAATAAAATAATGTTGTTTGGTTATTGCATTGCTACGCTAAGATTCAAAGGAAACTAGTGTTTCCAGAGTCTAACCTTAATCAATGCTATTGAAGTAACTTCAGCTCTATACAACAGCAAGTTCCCTTTCCTCTCTAGGAAATATTTCTTTTACTGATTTATCATTTTGCTCTCTTAAAAAAAAGATGGCAAATAATATAAACTTCTTCTAAACAGTTTAAATTGCCATAATGACATAGATATGCATATTCCAAAATATGCATTGGAATCAATTCAACAGTTTTAAAAGGCTACACATTAACATTTCAGAAGTTTAAAACTATGCTTGCCTGTAAAAACTGCAAAGGGAAGAAAGAGTATAGCATTGGAAGACTTCTTCAGTGTTGGTGATTCATCCTGTCGCAGACTGAAGTTCCACCTCACGCCTGCGCTTGTGGGTCCCCTCTGCCTGTACCGGGCATCCCCCACCTAGATCTGGCATGGCTGCTTCTTCCTGTCCTGCCGGTCTCCTCTTTGAGATCACCTTGTGCCAAGCACCTTCCTACACCACTGCTCTCTTTCTTCACTCATCAGCCCCTGAAAGCATCTAAATTACTTGTTATGTGTTTGTTGCCAGCATCCCCCATTGGGCTGTGGGTGGCAGGAGAGCAAGTCCTCGTCCGTCCTGCTCGCTCATGTGGCACCAGGACGGGGCGTGGAGCAGGCACTGAGGAGTTGGGGATGAAGGAATTCCCTCCAGCTCCCTGCACACACCTGTTCATTTCTCACAAAGCCACTCCAGTCGGAACGCAACCATTTCCCTTTCTCAACCTCCCTCTTTGTGAATAGGCGTCAAACAAGCAAGCAGAATGGCACAATCAGAATAAAATTTGAGATCTTTCTTCCAAGCAATCACCAATTTTATTCAGGTATAAATGCTACAGCTACCATTTGCGTGCCATGTTATCCTGAGAGTGTGATTCCTGGATATGAAGATGTTTAAGGGAGCTTCTACTATACTAAGAGTCAGCTTCTGTGTTCCAGATTAATCCAAAAGAGGGATGTAAAGTTGACGTGGTCTTCAGCACAGAGCGCTACAAACCAGAGGTAAGCTGCCACAATTGGCAAAATATCCTATTAGCAACTGCTATAAATATGGCTTTGTAAAACAGTGAGAATCTTAATATATAGTGATCAGGAGGTTTGGTTTTGTTTCTTCCTGATTTGGTTCTGTTTCTTCCTGATTTGGTTGCTATTTGTCATCAAGAACTAAAGAACAGAACTAGGCAAGAGCTCAATGTTTAACTACTTCAACTTCATGGTCTTACGCAGGGTTGCATTTAAAACAATCCATATAAGCCATCACCTTCCTCTTCCTTGGGACCCCTGGAAGAGAATTTCATGCTCCCTCTGGTATCCCTCCTAGCTCCTCAGAGTCCTGAGAATGACTCACTCTCAAATGCCAACTTATTCTCTTCCTGTCAGATGGTGACATTTCTTGCCAGCATAGCGTGAGACCAACCCCCTGAGCTAACATACACAGAGGCACTCTGTAAAACACCAGCACGTGCTCCAGCCGTTATTAGCCTCACTACAGCTTTGGCCAAGCAGACCATGCTTTGCCAAGTTTCCTTTTCCCTGTTTTCAAGAAGACAGTAAAGAGAAAACTCATAAATTAGAGCCAGATGAGCTTCCTTGTGCTGGGTCAAGCTGAAAGGCGGCAATCAGAGCATGGGCGGAGAGGAGACCAGCCCAAATGGCTCTTTGTCTTGTGCTGAGAAGCAGCCTGGAGCAGGCAGCATCCAGGATTAAAGTGTTCCAGGGTGGCAGAGTTTCGGGAGTGAAGGCATGACTCCCCAACCCCATGCTTCTGGAAGAATGCTCACCAGTACCCAAGTTCCAACATGACAGCAGTATGTTCTGACTTTATTAACCTACGAATTAAAATTTCCTTAAAGCATACGAAAGATGTCTTTGATTGTTAGTGTTGCAAACTGAAAGTGTTAACGCTAGAGAGAATACAATTACTAGATTATTTTCACCAACAATATGCTTCCCTGGATTTGATCCTGTAGATGCATTAAGAGCACAGCCAGCTAATTGAAACGTTTCATTTCAGGGGGTGAAGGGCAGCTCTTTTATCCTCCGGCAACGGCTTTGATTCCATGGAGATGTTTTGAGAGGGAAATGGAAAGGAAAATGAAAGGGGGCAGTACCTGGTTCCTTTTCTCTTCTCTGGAAATGGCTTCGACAACAGAGGAGGCCATGTACTAGCCTCCTTCTGCCCCTTCCTGAATGCTTCCTTCACTGTTTTCCTATGTTGCACCAATAATTAACATCTTAAAGCAGTGCTGAAATTCCCTCTCACTCAAAACCAGCACTCGCAGGAGGAAAAGTTGCCCACTGGAAAGTGTTTCTCAGTTTTTTGAAGTAGTTTTAGAAATACGCTTATTAAGCAGATCCAATTTTTTAATTTTTATTTATTCTTTTTGAGACAGGGTCTTGCTCGGTCTCCCCGGCTGGAGTGAAGTGGCACGATCATGGCTCACGGCAACCTTGACTTCTGGGCTCAAGTGCAGATAGAATTTTCATTACAATTTGTTTCCTCATGGACTTTTTTCTTTTTCTTTTTGGTGGTTGTTTTCACTGGGACTTCACCCAGTTTAAACAATCACAAAAGTAAAAAGAAGATTATTGCCTCAACTACACAACCAGCCAACGAGAGTTGGATTTGAGTAGGGCCAAGACTAGTGGCCCATGAACTTCCTCAAATTCTAGGCACAGTGTTGATATGTGCATTTTTCAGGGAATAGGTTCCCTGGCTTTTATTATCTGATTGAGGAATCTGGGGAATTCCTTAAAAGGGGGAAGAACCACTATGCGAGAAATGAGTCATACATCTGATGTCTAGTTGAAGCTCCAGATGTTTCTGGATTGTAAAATAAGTGAGGGAGAGCCCAGAATATCCAGAACATCTACATTTAAACATGAATGCAAGGCTGGGGGCAGTGGCTCATGCCTGTAATCCCAGCACTCTGGGAGGCCAAGCGGGGAGGATCACAAGGACAGGAGTTCGAGACCAGTCTGGCCAACATAATGAAACCCCGTCTCTATTAAAAATACAAACGATTAGCCAGGCATGGTGGTGGGCACCTGTAATCCCAGCTACTCAGGAGGCTGAGGCAGAATCACGTGAACCCAGGAGGCAGAGGTTGCAGTAAGCCGAGATCGCGCCATTGCACTCCCACCCAGGTGGGACTCCATCTCAAAAAACAAAACAAAAACAAAAACAAAAAAAACATGAGTGCAAATAAACATTACTCAGGTAGTTGAATGAATCCCATGTGGATGATCGGTGCCCCCATTTCTTCTGGATTAGATCTTGGCATTGAGAGATGAAGTTAGTACAGAGAGCCTGGGTTTCAGTGTTAGACAGAGGTGAGATCAAGCCCTGGCTTATTAGCTGTGAGACATGGAGTAGGTTCCTTCTGAAACTTCAGTATCTTAATCTTCCAAACTGGAATAAGAGGACCTAATTCATAAGGCAGCACGAAGACGTTGTTGTTATTTTTGTAAATAGGAGCCAGCTTCATCTAGATCGTTAGTAACTTTGAGGTCCACCTAAGCATTATGTTGGTCCACATTAGAGAGTAAAGTGGCCACTACCCTAGAGGTTTCAGCCAAGCAGTGCTCAATGGATGTCGATGATATTTCTTTGGAAATATGCCCCGCATCATTTGACAAAGTCACAATCAGAAGACAAGAGTTTAAATGATAGCAAAGAGAAGGACTGTTGTATTCAGCTGTGAGTACAAAAACCACTTTCTATAAAGTAAAACCCACTACCATCTATTGATGCCAGAGCCTGCCTGCTTTGTACAATGAACTCTTCTCAATCTTGTGTGTGCTTGTGTGTATTGGGGTGAGTGGGAGGTGATAAGAAAGTATCCTGTTTAATTCCAAAGTCTTTACTTCAGGAAGGTGAGGGACGTTTGGGGAAATGTTCTGCTCGAGTGGTTTTCAAGAATCAGAAACCCAGACCAGCCATCAATGTAACTTGTACACGGCTCATCGAGAAAAAGAAAAGACAACAGGAGGATTACCTGCTTTACAAGCAAATGAAGCAACTGAAAAACCCCTTGGAGATAGTCAGCATACCTGGTATGAATCGGCATTTGGAATTTCTATATTCAGGAATGTATGTAATAACTAAATCTTTAATAGATCATTTAAGTTTTTATCCCTAAAGTGGCACTTTCATTCAACTGAAGATTGTGGTATCCCTCATAATTTAAACAAAACTCAGAGGTATCATCTTTCTGTTCTTCATCTCTAGTCCAATGCAGTAACTCCACCAACAGTATGTATCCCTTTAATCTCCTCATTTTCGAGTCAGGCATGGTGGCTCACACCTGTAATCCCAGCACTCTGGGAGGCCAAGGCAGGCAGATCACGAGGTCAGGAGTTCGAGGCCAGCTTGACCAACATGGTGAAACCCCGACTCTACTAAAAATACAAAAATTAGCCAGGCATGGTGGCGCACAGCTGTAATCCCAGCAACTCAGGAGGCTGAGGCAGGAGAATCCCTTGAACCCAGGAGGTGGAGGTTGCAGGGAGCTGAGACTGTGCCACTGCACTCCAGCCTGGGCAACAAGAGCAAAACTCCACCTCCAAAAAAAAAAAAAACCTCCTCATTTTCCATCCCAGAATGAGGGGTACAGTAAGAACTGAACCCCCAGGTAAGAGGTACAGGATTTTGAAATAGGATATGCATATAGGGGTGCTGTTCTCCGGGTTGAGTCCAGGAGCTGAGATGACATCTCTGTTCTTGGCAGTGGCTTTGGAAACTTTAGACGACAGCCTCCAGAGCCTCCACTCTGCTCATCACAGCCTTGTGCCCTAGGGCCGGGTGAGCGCTCTCTGGGATGCTGCAGGGGAGTCACGTTTATCTCATTTCAGGTCAGTAGTTAACGGGCAGTGGTGCTGTCTCTAACAAAGGAGCCCTGCCCTCTGAAGTGACTCAGCTGAACTGAAGCAGAGCTCATTTGTTCCTGCCCTCACCAGAATGTGTGGGCAGCAGTTGAGACTCAGCACATTTACTGGCAAATCCAATTTTCAAAACCACAGAAGTCATCTCTGGCCTTGCTCCTGGGTATTAAGCTTGATGTCTGACCGCAGCAGCATTCATCACCCCACCCTCTCCCACAGTTCACTCATTTGCCCAGATTCTGTGGCAAACCCATGTCAACACTGGAGGCTCTGCAGTCTCCATTCCTGAATGTCTCTGCTCCCCATCGATTTACTGAGATGAAATGTCCTTAAAAACTTCCAAGTGGAATACTGCTTCTTGCATTTCTAAAATTCTGAACTCTGAATGATTCTCACATGATAGTTATCTGACAACTCGGATCAAATCCTGTGCTTAGGAATCAAGGGGAGCAATTAAAATCTCAAGTTGTAGCAGAATTTGTTTATATTTAGTATTGCTTGAAATAAATGAGCTGATGACTGATACTTATAAATCTATACTTATTTAGGGATTGTTTTCCTTTAGTTGGGAAAATAGAGCTTATCTATACTCCTTCATACACAAATTTTAGAAATTGTATTGGATCTTTTCTTTGAATATTTGCCACAGGATCATGAGATTTTAGACACTCTTTAACAGCGCAGGTTAACTGAATTATGTTTAGTTAATAAGTCCTGTATATCCATAGGGGCCATTCTATAATAATCTAACTTAATGTAGCTACTGTGAAACTTCAAAAAACTTTTTAATAGAGGGCAACTTTTCATCAAAAAACTTGTAAGTTTTGCTGTCATAGTAAATTTGGCAGAGACATTTAATGGTGCTATCTATAGCTTGTCTGTGTATGTAAAATTACTTAAAACCAAAAAGGTTTGGTGTTAGATAAGGTAAATTTTCCCAAGTTCAAATCTCAGGGGGGCCGGGCGTGGTGGCTCACGCCTGTAATCCCAGCACTTTGGGAGGCCGAGGCGGGTGGATCACGAGGTCAGGAGATTGAGACCATCCTGGCTAACACGGTGAAACCCTGTCTCTACTAAAAACACAAAAAATTAGCCAGGCATGGTGGCGGGCACCTGTAGTCCCAGCTACCTGGGAGGCTGAGGCAGAAGACTCACTTGAACCCGGGAGGCGGAGGTTGCAGTGAGCCGAGATTGCACCACTGCACTCCAGCCTGGGCAACAGAGTGAGACTCTGTCTCAAATTTAAAAAAACAAAAAAATCTCAGCAGATTCCTATTCAGTATTTAATCAATCCAAGGCATTGGACTGTTGTAGTACAATGGATAAGTGAGAAGATCTAATCCATTTTGGAATATCCTTGCTCCACATTTTTCCCCCCTTGAGTTGTCTGCTTTTTATGAGTAAAAGTTTCACTTCTAATGAATTTGCAAACTTCCTAGTGATGAATCCAAGTATACTACATACAGAGTGCAAGACTGAAGACCTAGGAATAACCAGCTAAAGTTGTGTCTGCCAAAGTGATTCTACAGCAGTGTTGCCAGCACTTATCCTTTCAAATGTTCTCACTATTAACAGTATTTAGTATAATTGATTTATCTTCTAGGGTCATGGGTTTTGATTTCACAAATCTGAACTCACAGCAGCACCATAAGATAGAACATGTGATGATGAGTTGTATCAAGGAAGTTTTCAGTCAATGAAGACAGGAATGATGGGAAACCTCTTAACAGCAAAATAAGCAAAAGAGTTTATATCCAAGATGTTGAATTCAGAGTCTTGTATTACATAATGTTCTGAAGTTCTAATGGTTCAGCTGCTCATAGCAGTGAGGAAAAACAAATTCATTCGTGAAATGCTGATATTCTTGTCAGGAAGTAGAAGTCCGAAACACACTTTCTACAATAACATCTGTAAAAATAGTCACAGCTCCCTACTGATTACTTACCGTATGGTGACAGGCAAAAATGACATTACCAGGTTAAATAAATTACACAGAAAAGCCAGTGAAGAGTACTGAAAAGTCCTTAGTTCCAAGTTTGAAGGCACTTCGATATTAACAGGAAAGCATTATGGAACCAAAAAACTTACATGTCACGTAAGGGTGATATGATGACAATGAAGGGCAACAAATACCTTTTGCTTTATTCTCAACAGGTATTTTCTCCTAAAAGATTTCTCCAAGTGCTGAGCCCTCAATGCTGCTATTTATTTCTAACATCTTACTGCACTCCACAAGACAGCTGTGTTGAAGCTTTTCCATTTTGTCAAGGCCCATACCCCAGCCTCATGCACTTTCAAGAGATAGTCTTGCCTCCTGCTTTACTGAGATTGAGACATTTGATTCTGTCATTTCTTCCCACCTCACAAAGTTGCTACATCTTCCCCAACCCTCTCTTTAATTCTACGACTCCTTTTATTTATACCCTTGGTTCTAGTTTATCTGGTTCTTTCATAATTTTGCCCCATCAGTATCCTTCCCACCTTTAGAACCTTCATCAACCAGTTCCTTCTCTTGTCCTATAAAGATCGTCAAGATCAGAGTTCTGTTCACCAGTTTCTTCATTGACCCATCACCCCCTCTTTTTCTTTGTTCTGTCCACTTTTCAAAAGTAGATTCTATACACATTGCCACATCCTCAAACTCTTCCTATTTGGCTTCTACCCTATGTACATAAAGGGACCACCCAGATCACCAAAAAGCCTAACCACCAGATCTTGCTTCTTATCCTTCTTGATTTATCTGTAGAACTTTTTTTTTTTTTTTTGAGACAGAGTCTCCCTCTGTCCAGTGTGTGGTGGCGCAATTTTGGTTCACTGCAACCCCTGTCTCCTGGGTTCAAGCGATTCTCCTGCTTCAGCCTCCCAAGTATCTGAGATTACAGGTGTGTGCCACCATGCCCAGCTAATTTTTATATTTTTAATAGAGTTGGGGCTTCACCATGTTGTTGTTCACGAGGCTGGTCTCCAACTCCTGACCTCAGGTGATCCACCCACCTCAGCCTCCCAAAGTGCTGGGATTACAGGCGTGAGCCACCATGCCCGGCCTATCTGTAGCACTTTACGTCATCCACCTTCATGACTTTCTTGACACTGTATTTAATACACCTAATAACAAACTCAACTTGTTTTCACCCAAAATGTTCCCACTTTCTGTCCTACATTTATTTAATGGTATTACTATTCTCCTAGAGTTATCCAGAAATTTTGGTCATTATCAACTAATCTCCTAACATTTAATAACTTGCCATTTCCTATCAAGCCTGCATTCACAAAGTATTTTGGACTAATCTTGTCATCTCCAAATCCACTGTCACCATCCTTCATGCCTGGGCTTCTCCCTGAAACCACCGCACCCGGCAGTCAAAGTCATCTTCCACACTTACTACTCAACTGCAGTTCATACCCACTCTGGCATCTCTGCAAACAAGGCCTTTCAAAATCTCCTGCCAGTATACTGTATATTCTATCAAGACCAGCCACTGAGGCTGCCCCTGCCTGGTGCCTTCCTACCTTCACATGCTTGCTTTCTCACTCAGACCCCACACACATGACAGCAATTCAAGGCCCAGCCAAAATCTCATCTCTGTGAAGTTTCCCCCAACCCTCTCCAGCCCAAAGAAACCTGTCCCTTCCCTGCTGTCCCTCAGCTTTCTGATCCTCCCTCTCTTAAGGAATGTATCAACTATAACCCCACCATGTCAACATGTGGAGGGTGGGGACCCATCTTGGTATCCTTCACAGATCCCAAGAAATCAATGAATGCTGTTTGAATTACCTCTGAGTACAAACCAGCCAAGTTCTACCAATACAGAAGAGAATTTATGCTAAGGATTACTTTACCCAGAAGGATTAGTTTCCTAATTAGCTTGTTAGTATTCCTCATGTATTGTGCTATTATTAGGCCTTAATATAGTATCCCTGCAAAACTGCATAAAATGATGGTTCATGAATAGTCATCTCATAAAATTTGAGCTCCTAAAAGTCACAAACAGTAATTTATTAGTCACTGTATCCCTAACCTCTCACGGTGTCTAATATTGTGTAAGTTTTAATAAAGATGTTTGCCAAATTTAAAAGATTTTAGGTCCGAAAACAATGCCACAGAAAAAATCCACCTGATTTCTTCACGTGTTAAACAAGAGTGACAGAGTTGCTGCCAACACATTGATTAGCTTTAAAGCGAATGACCAGAGAAGCACAAAGATATTTTGGTAGACTAGGAAGCAAAGACCACCATCACATTCACTGTAGACCTAAATCAGAAGGTAAGGTTTGTATCAGTGAATATCAGTGATAGATTTTTCAACCTAACTAAAAATGCTTCTTGGCCAGCACAGTGGCCCTCACCTGTAATCTCAACACTTTGGGAGGCCATGGCAGGAGGATCGCTTGAGCCCAGGAATTCAAGGCTACTGTGAAGTATAATTGTGGCACTGCATTCTAGCCTGCGTAACAGCGCAAGACCCTATCTCTTAAAAAAAAGCTTCTTAACTAACAAGACTTAAGTTAAATTGAATGTCATCTTTGAGTATTCAGTAATGAGTATGCAAAAGTCACTTTAGCTGCTAGGTGCGAGACAGTTGGAAGGAGAAGACTCAAATCTGAGAGATTTGGTAGCAGACTGTGGCCGTGGTCTCAGGGAGAAGCAGCCCAGGCCTGAAGGGTGGTAGCAGTGGGTTCGGAGAAGACAAGATGGGTCCAAGATACTTTGTGGACATAGGCTTGATAGAATGTAGGCTTCGTAGCTCTTATTTTTGCATGTATACAGTACAGCAAATGGCCATTGATTTATAATAGATTTACTCAGTTTGGCAAGTTGAAGAATATAAATCTACATACTAACATAGAAACAGATACAAACAAATCACATATCTGGCTCAAGGTCTTGCTGTGAGAGAGATGACTGCTATGACTAAGTTTAAACCCTATTTCATTTCTGTAATTTCTGAGATTTTGTCTTAAAAATGCATTAATACAAATGTGCTTTTTTTGTCTCTTTCAGATAATCATGGACATATTGACCCCTATCTGAGACCCATCTGGGATTTGGCTTTCCTTGGAAGCTCTTACGTGATGTGGGAGATGACAACACAGGTTTCACACTACTACTTGGCACAGCTCACTAGTGTGAGGCAGTGGGTAAGAAAAACCTGAAAATTAACTTATGCCGCAAGAGTTACAATCAATGCAGTCTCCTTAGACTGAATTCATGTGAACTTCTAATTTCATATCAGGAGTTTTAATCACATTTATTTCACTAAATATTTGAGTTCATGCAATGGGCCAAGTATTGTTTCAGGGGCTGGGGATACAGTTGCAAACAAAGACACAACGTTGCTGCCCTCATTGAGATTAATTCTAGTGAGAGAAGAGACAGTGAACTAATAAATAAATATGTATCATAGGATGGTAAATGCTATGAAAAAAAAATTAAGTAGCCAAGGTGGAAGGATCATTTGAGGTCAGGAGTTTGAGACCAGCCTGGGCAGCACAGCAAGGCCTCATCTCTGCAAAGAAAATAAAAATTAGCCAGATGTAGTGGCACATGCCTGTAGTCCCAGCTACTCGGGACACAGAGTTGGGAGAATTGCTTGATCCAGGAGTTGGAGGTTGCAATAAGCTATGATTGTGCTACTGTACTCCATCCTGGGCAACAGAGTGAGATGCTGTCTCTAAGAAAACCCAAAAAATGAGGTAGGGAACAGGGAATGCAGGGTATTGACAGAATTACTACTTAGTCTGAAGTAAGGCTAATTTGAGCAGAGGTGACTTTGGAGTAGAGGCCAAAGGGAAGTGAGGGTGAGCTGAGCCCTGCTCCCGTAAGGAAAGAGAATGTCAGACGGAAGGAGCTGAGGCTGCAAGATTCACGTCTTTGAGTAAGCAGGAAAGGATATGATCAATCCAGATGATCTCAGGAACACAGAGGGTTCACCTGGAGGGAAACAGCGGTGCAGATACTGGTAAAAGGACAGACGGATATCAGGGTGGGAGTTTGTGGAAGTTGTATTCTAACTGCTTTGTCTTCTCAGTGAAACAGGAGGCAAAGTCATTAGCTGAGAGCAGGAGAAATAGCAGTGAGGCTGGTGTGGCTGGAACTGAGTGATGAGGGGAGCATGCCAAGAGACAGATCAAATGGAGGGGGGCAAGTGGACAGCATCAGTTCATGTAAGACCTTGCAGACCATTCAGAGTCTTGTCTTTCACTCTTTTACCCATTAGAGGGTTTTTACCAGAGGAGTGACATGATCTGACTTACAATAGGATCATTATGGCTGCTATGTTAAGAACAGACAACAGGGAGATAAAGGAACAGAAAAACCAGTGAAGTATTGCAATATTCGGACAGGTGCAGTGGCTCACACCTGGAATCCCAACACTTTGGGAGGCCAAGGCGGGCGGATTATTTGAGGTCAGGAGTTCAAGACCAGCCTGGCCAACACGGTGAAACCCCATCTCTACTCAAAATAGAAAAATGAGCCGGGCTTGGTGGCGGGTGCCTGTAATCCCAGCTACTCAGGAGGCTGAGGCAGGATAATCACTTAAACTAGGGAGGCGGAGGTTGCAGTGAGCCGAGATCGCACCACTGCACTCCAGCCTAGGCTATAGAGCAAGACTCTGTCTCAAAAAAAAAAGAAAAAAGTATTGCAATATTCTAGGCAAGGCCTGGCGCTGGCTTGGACCAGGGTGGTGGCAATGGGGCTAGAGAGATGTTTGGATTCTGGCAGATTGACAGTATTTGCTCATGGGTCGGATATGGATATCAGAAATGAGAGGAATTAAGGATGATTTTTAGGATTTTGGCATAATTGACTGGAAGGACAGAGTTTTCATTTACCGATTGGGGAAGCTTATAGCAGGAACAGAATTGAGGGAGAATTATCTTGATTTGGGGCATTCTAAATTCTATAACCAGAGAATCTGTATAATCATCTGGACAGAAGAGTCTAAAGGTCACAGGAGAGGTCTCAGCTGTAGTTGTCACCATATAGTATTTAAAGCCACAAGACTGGATGAGATCACAGGTAATGAGTGTAGACAAAGAAGGTAAGTTATGTAAAGGATTGGATCATGGAACACTTCTGACTTAAGCAGTTGGAGATATGGGGAAAAAAAGTATTTCAAGGATGAAGATTGGCTGGTAGTATTAAATGCTGCTGGAGACTCAAGTAAGATGAGGACTGAGAACTGCCCATTTCACTGAGCAACTGGAAGTCAACAAATGGAGAGCTTATCAAAAGCCCTCTCACTGGCACAGTGGGGACAAAAGCCTGATTGGGGTAGGTTCAGGAAAGGATGGGAGGAGAGGAGAGGAAGTGGACGTTCCATCCTTTCAAGAAATTTAGCTATAATAAAGGAGAGTAAAAGGAAGGAAGAGGACTATAGCTGGACAATGGGTGGGCATAGGGCTGAAAGGGTTTATTCTTTGTATTTTTTTTGGTTGGGAGACGTAACAGCATGTTTATATGTTGATGAGGAAAAGTCCGGCAGAGAGAGGCAAAGTAGGAATTGCATGAAAGAGAGGGAAAAGTTAGAGTTACTATCTTTGAGTAGGCAAGAGAGGATGTGATTAATCCAGATGATATTAGAAACACGGAGAGTTCACCTAGAGGGAAAGCAGGAAACAGTGGCCCAGTCTAGGAGGGCAGATATCAAAGTGGGATCTTGTGGAAGCTCTATTCTAACTGCTTCTGTCTTCTCAGTGAAAAAGGAGGCAAAGTAATCAGCTGAGAGCAGGACAAGAGTGAAGGTGTTGGGAGTATCAGAGAGGCAAGCTGAACTAATCATAAGCACCAATTTAAAAAATTTGTTTTGTTCATAGGTTCACCCATGGATGGATCATCAGTGAGTATCTTCTGAGTACAGGATTTACCCAGCATTACGTCATCATTTTTAATGCCAATAATAAAGTTTGGTTTGCTTTCCAAAGACCACATGTACAACACACATCAACTAGAAACCTAGATTTTGTCTTTACTTATCAAAATGAACATGTCTTTTCCCATATAGAACGCTTTTAAATAGAAATTACCATCTAATTGATTGTTGCCACATAACAAGTCAAGATATGGTACCAGTTCTTTTGCTAGATAAGTTTCTATCTTTTGCTACATAAGTTTCTATCTATTTCTGACACACTCTTATCTACCAAGATAACCACACCCTCAACAAGAGGCTTTTACTGTACCTGATTTTAAAGTTAGGGGGAAGAGGTTGTTTTAAGCATAGAAAATGGTGTCAAGATAATACAGAACTAATTGTAGTAAATGTGAGAGGAAAACTTAATAGGAATAGAGCAACACATTGAGATAACGAACATGTTTCCCTTTCTTTTGCAGTTGCATATGACACATTTTTACCACTAGGACATACTAGGGTACAAAAAATAGCAGGTGTATTTCTCTCCCATTCTAACCAGTCTTTCATGTCCATCATCTGTCCACTAATATGCCTTAACCAAATTGCAAGTAGGAAGGTGAGGACATATGTGTAACTAGACAGTTAAAAAGCAGAAGTGCAGGCTGGGTGCAGTGGCTCACGCCTGTAATCCCAGCACTGTGGGGGGCCGAGGCAGGCAGATCATGAGGTCAGGAGATGGAGACCACCCTGGCTAACACGGTGAAACCCTGTCTCTACTAAAAATACAAAAAATTAGCCGGGTGTGGTGGTGGGCGCCTGTAGTCCCAGCTACTTGGGAGGCTGAGGCAAGAGAATTGCTTGAACCCGGGAGGCAGGGATTGCAGTGAGCTGAGATTGTGCCAGTACACTCCAGCCTGGGTGACAGAGCAAGATTCTGTCTCAAAAACAAAACAAAACAAAAACAGAAATGCAGAGGGAGAATGCTCATTGAGTTAGAGTTTTAGATTTTCTTTTTTCCCCCTGTGATGTCTGGGTGTTAGATAAATAATAGTTGAATATGCAGCTGACTTGCTGGGTCACCCAAGGCAAATCATTTCTCTCTTAGGGCCTATTAAATGAGGACTCACAAAGGATTGAAGTGAAACTAACACAAATTTAAATCCCTGGAGCAATTAGGATATTTGGTTTCAAGGTTGATATGCATTTCAGCTTAGAGTTCTCTTAAAGAAAAGTATGTACATATGCACAAAGATTTTCAAATTCTGCCAATGAGTGGCCACTAAAGTCTCCTGTGACCCTTCACCAAAAGAAGCAACACAAGCAACAAGCAATGATTTTTTAAAAGACACTATGAGCAGAAGGTCTAAATACCATTCTGAGAGACTAGTAACAGGACACTAGGGCTGAGAAAGCCAGTATGGCACGGAGGCAGGAAGTGACTGGAGGTGCTCTTGGCCCAAGGTAGCTCAAAAAAAGTATAAAGATGATAATTTTTCTAAAAACTTTCTGGGTGGGAATTACTATCTTGATACTCAGGGCTAATTTCACCTTTTAATCAATATGTAAAGAAGTACAAGCTTATAAACTCACAGCCCCACATGAATAAGGCCTGAGGGAAGAGTGTGCAAAAAAAAAAAAAAAAAAAAGGACTGAAATACAAATATAAAGTAAGACCCATCTTACTGGCACGACACTTTCCTTAGAACTGAAGAATAGATGTCATTCCCAATACTATGAGGACTGTGCCAAGAACAAGGGATATTTGCTGGCTAGGGAAAAAATGGATAAGCCCATACCTTTAGCCTTTAACATGAATTGAGAAAAGTCAAGCTGAGTATTGCTCTAACTCTTGTCAATCAGTACCAGATTTGTAAGCATCCCAAACTGTCTAACCTGCAGCACATCACTATCAGTCAGCTCATCTTCACGTTACGTAGAAGTCTCCATTAGCCAAAGCTACATATAGAAACCATCCTATCTACCTTATCTATTATGCTGAAATCTACTTTTGATAACTTCTATTACTAACTTAAGCCTAATTTTTCCTACTAAAACCACCCTGGTTCTGTTAGAGATCCTTTGCTCCCTTTTGGGGGAAGCAGGGTGGAGGGGCAGGGGGTGGGCTGGGTCATGACCAAGTAAAAGGGAACAAACAAAACACTTCCAGTCTGTCTGCAACAAGATTAAGTGCTGAGTTACCAGGAAATGTAACAACAAATCATCATCCATTTGGGCCACAAGATTTGGCACTTGTGATGATCTGAATTGAAGCCAAAAAGATAATTTCTGAATAATATTAAAAATAACGACTTCTTGGCAGAGCTTGACATGGGGAGGGCAGTCAGATCTTGGCATCCTTTGCCAGGCTGGGATGTACAATGTCCTCTTATGCAGTTTTTTAAGAAGCTGTGCTTTTGGTTTGGTTTAAAGGTGGTTCCTCCTAAAGGAGAAGGAATCTATAAAAACAAAAATGTAAGTCAATAACTTTATTGAGGAAGTTCTCAGTCAAATGATATAGGGTTTTACCAGCATTATCACGACTCACATTTTTGTATTTAAAAATGGGTAACACTCTTCTTGTGCTTTTACCAAAATAGTCTGTCAAATGGGGCTGGAATCCTAACATTTGTTTTAAGCTCTGCCTCTTTTTTGCCTCACTGGAGACTGCCATGATTTCCTTCCGAAATGCCATTTTCAAAAGCAGAATAAGGCCTTGTTCTCAATAAAACATTTTAAGTGTATAAGTAAAACCAATTTTTATATTTATTATTATTATTATTATTATTATTATGTTAATAGAGATGAGGTCTCACTATATTGCCCAGGCTGGTCTCAAACTCCTGGGCTCAAGTGATCCTCCCATTTTGGCCTCCCAAAGTGCTTGGATTACAGGCATGAGCCCCCATGTCCAGCCTAAAACCAATTTTTAAATCATAAAAATACATGGTAAACAGTCAAGACTTAAAAAATAGTGCAGACAGCACAAAAGTCTGAGACAAATACTCAGCTGGTGTGGGACATCTTGGGATAGATAACCATTTCCTTCCAAGGTCAAGACAGCCACCAAATGAAGGTCTAACAAGGCTAAACACACCTTCAAAGCGACAATGCCAGACTGATCACTGGAACCTCCAGTAACTGTTCCCTTATGAAAGAAACACTGAATTTTCTCTCATGAATTCTCTGACTTTGCAGCTTGTGCCTCAGATGTTTGCTTTGAACATTTGTGGGTACACTGTGAGACAGGAGGGAAACCTACTGAGTACTGCCAAGAAAACCATAGAAAATGCAGTTGATTTCTGATGTATCCAGGCCCTCTCCTGTATCTTCCCTCCAGACTTCCTCACCTACTGGAAATTTCATGGCTTGTAAAAATCTCCATCAATGTAGGCAAAGGGGAGACAAAATTTTTTTTGGGGGGGGGGGGGGGGATTTGCTTTTTTGTATTCTTTAGTAGTCTTAATACAAACCTGGTAATGTAACCAAAATGCAAGTGTAGTCACTTGCTGCTTGCAGAATCCAATTCACAAGAGTGAGGTCTGGTATAAAGACGGTGACTTTATTCCAAAGCTAGCTTAGGGGAAGAAGTATAGGCTCCTGCCTTTAAGGTATTGTTTCCCTTTTGGGACAAAAAACAAGGGCTTTTAGAGGGGGAGCTGACATAAATGGCTTGCAGGGGAGGGAGTGAGCAGTTGCAGGGTCTGTGTGACTCTCTTGGGTGCCGTATCTACCGGGTGGTAGAGCTGGTGCCATTGTGGGCAGAGCTAGATTGTAAAATGGCCATTATCTCAAGATACTTGGACAGAGTTCCCTCGTGGGCCTAACTGAGATTGTAAATTGACTGTTGTCTCATGAGGCCTTCTCCTGGTGGGAGAGAGTTCCAGCTCTCGAGCTTTGAAGTGAGCACATACATAAGCTTGCCATGCAGGGAGTGTCTGGTAAAAGGGAAGGTAAAGGTTATGATTCCATTTCTAAAGAGCTAAGCAGGAAGTAGAGAACAGGGGGAATAGGTGGAAAGAGAAAAGAAAAAAATTGTTTTTTAAGTAACTCATTCTTTCTCTTAGAAAAATGGAGTACTCAGTTATAGTAGGAAAAGACTAAAATTATAATCCAAATTAAGGTATTTTTAAAAAATATTCTTTCTTCCATTTTTACTAGTGAACAGATAAGCACTCTTGCAAAAAAAAAAAAAAAAAAAAAAAGGAGGCGGGGAGGAAATGTCAAAAAAAAATACACAGTTGGTTTAGTCACTAGTAAAATGTATAGAAACGATGTGAATAAAAGAGGTGAAGACAACTGCCTGCCTACTGAAAAATATCCAATGCGCTGGTTTTAGAAATTCTGTGGTATAGCTTCATGTTGGTATATATGAAGAATGCGGATGTTGGAGTCAGTAGATCTGGTTGGAATTCCCATTTGTCACTTCCTAGCTGTAACCTCATATTACCTCTCCTGTAAAACCAGGCTTATAATACATAGATCGTAAAGGAGAATTAGATGAGAACATGTAGAAGGTGCCTAGCACAGAACCCGGCCCATGGTAGGCCTTCTAGAATTACTGGTTGCCCCTCCCCTTGTCTTACTGCCTGTCATATCAGGGCTAATATATCATCTTGAGGTGCATATACAGTATCAAGATCATTAAGGTTGTTAAAAAAAAATCTCCCTATTCCCACAGACTTCAGTCTCCATCAAAAAAGTGATAGACATTCAACCAGACTTTCATATAACTCAGTGACAAGACAAAAATGAGGATCCATGACTTCCATATCTTGAAGCAAAATACTACCAAAAACCCTGAGGCTGAAATCTAAAAGGCAGTAGGAGACACAAGGCACCCATTCAAAACAAGAATGTATTGTATAGTTATTACACTAAATACCATCATATTTATTACACTAACTCTTTTTTCTCCCTCTAGAAAACTAATGATGATACAATTGATTTTGATTATACTGTTCTACTTCATGAATTATCAACACAGGTAAAACATAAAATTGTATGTAGAATTGTTTTTACCATAAGTTTTTGCAGATTATAGTATTTTATAACTCTTATTTCCTAGGAAATAATTCCCTGTCATATTCACTTGGTCTGGTACCCTGGCAAACCACTTAAAGTGAAGTACCACTGTCAAGAGCTACAGACACCAGAAGAAGCCTCTGGAACTGAAGAAGGATCAGCTGTACCAACAGAGCTTAGTAATTTCTAAAAAGAAAAAATGATATTTTCCAACTTCTTAAAAAGTGACGATACTAGCATAAATCATTTTTCTGGTAAAATAGCTAAGGTATAGATCTTCGAACAATTTGGGAAAGCCTATGATTACAAGTAAAAACTCAAAAATTCAAAGATGTTGGTTTTTTGTTTGTTTCTCAGTCTGCTTTAGCTTTTAACTCTGGAAGCGCACGCACACTGAACTCTGCTCTGTGCTAAACAGTCACCAGCAGGCTCCTCAGGGTTTCAGCCCAAAAATGTAAAACCTGGATAATTAGTGTATGTTGCAACGGGATCAGCATTTTTTTTAAACTGCAAAAAATGATGGTCTCATCTCTGAATTTACATTTCTCATTCTTTTGAACATACTATAGCTAATATATTTTATGTTGCTAAATTGCTTCTAGCATGTAAACAAAGATAAGATACTTTCGATGAAAGTAAATTATAGAAAAAAAATTAACTGTTTAAAAGGAACTTGATTATATTTTATGATTTCAGGCAAGTATTCCTTTTTAACTTGCCACCTACTTTTACATAAATGTTTACGTTTCTAAATAATGAAATGTGTTAAATGTTCTCATGGAGATTTGTATACAAAGGAAAAACTTGTGCTTAAACTGGAATTAAATGAAATGGTAACATTGCTTAACTTAAATTTTACAAATAATAGAACATCTATCTCACCAGATAAAGCTGTCTGCAAACATGCATCAAAACGAACACTGATGTAACTGAAAGTATATTAAATATTTACATTTTCATTTACAAGGACAACCTGGACCGAGTGTTGGCCTAAGTAATTTATAAAAGCAAACACAGTATATACATAGTACACAGTATGTACTAATCAAATCCAGTGGAGTATCTGCTTAAGGCAGGAGGAAGTGATCCAGGAAATGTTGTCATCATTTGCCTCTGAAAACTAGTATCACTTAGTGGAATGTTTATGTCAGTGTGTAAACCAGGTTCTGTAGCCAGTAATTGATTAGGAAATAGGAGCCTTAAAATATACCAAAATATTACTTTTAAGTGTGCACTTTTAGACAATCAGAAAAGTTTATACTAAAGAAGGCATGAACTCATACAAAATAAAATAAGCTGATCTAGTTTATATATTTTTCTACTTAAAACCCTATGCTTTGCATTTATCTTCCCAAAATCCAGCTGATTTATAATTTAAAAAAATTTTTTTTTAATTAAAAAAAAACGGGCTGGGCGTGATGGCTCACATCTGTAATCTCAGCACTTTGGGAGGCTGAGGTAGGAGGATCACTTGAGCCCAGGAGTTCATGACTAGCCTGGACAACACAGTGAGACCCCATCTCTTTAAAAAAGTTTAATGATTTAAAGATTTGTGGCTGGGTGTGGTGGCTCATTCCTGTAATCCCAGCATTTTGGGAGGCCAAAGGCAGGAGGATCACTTAAGCCTAGGAGTTCAAGATCAGCCTGGGCAGCACAGTGAAATACAGTCTTAATTTTAAAAAATACATATATATATAAAAAAAATAAAGAGTTGTAAGTATTTGGAAGCACTGCAAACAATCATTTAAAGGACACATCAGCTCTCCCACCTATGTGATAATGAAGAGATACTTTTTCTAAATTTATCAAAAATAATCCACAGTGATTAAATTATACCAAAAACAAGTGATAAATTTCTGTAACTGAAGTTCCCCAAATGATCTTCAAAAAAAGTCCCAAGAGCATTATAATAGTACATTCAATGTCCTGTGATATTTAATCAATCTTTTAGTGTCACATTAAGGACTAGAAACTTGTTGTTTCAGCTTTCTAGAGTTGGAGCTTTCTCAAAGTCCTCATCCCCATAAATGCATTTTTCTTTTGTCTTTTTGTTTTTCTTTTTGTTTGTTTGTTTGTTTGATCTTCATTGGGTAGCTATCTTGACTTTGGAAAGAAATGGTTATCTATTCCCGGATGTTCCACACCAATTGGTTATTTATCTCCCTATGTTGCCCAGGCTGGTCTCAAACTCCTAGGCTCAAGGGATCCTCCCACCTCAGCCTCCCAAAGTGTTGGGATTACAGGCATGAGCCACAAAAGGCATTTTTCATTAGTGAGATTAGGCTCACAAACGTGTCCATAATCCAACCAGGTAATGATTCTAAGGTAACCCTTTAGCAGATTTATTACCATACAATAGATTATGAAGGGGAATTCTATACATACAAATATACAAACACAATTACCTAATTTATTAATTTACAAAACCCCCAAAAGTTAAACCAACTAAAAAGTTACCACTATTATCATCAGAACATCTTTTCTTTTCTTTTTTTTTTTTTTGAGACAGAGTCTCACTCTGTTGCCCAGGCTGGAGTGCTGAAGTGCAGTGGTACCATCTCAGCTCACTACAGCCTCCGCCTTCCGGGTTCAAGCGACCCTCCTGCCTCAGCCTCCTGAGCAGCTGGGGCTACAGGCGCGTGCCACCCCACCCGGATGGTTTTTGTATTTATAGTAGAGACGGGGTTTCACCGTATTGGCCGGGTGGTCTCGAACTCCTGACCTCAAGTGATCCACCCACCTCGGCCTCCCAAAGTGCTGGGATTACAGGCGTGAGCCACCACGTCTGGCCTCAGAACATCTTCTCTAGCACAAACTCTAAAATTGTTAACTTAATTTTACCAATATTGGTTTCACTAGCTAATAAACAACAGAAAAATCACTTGGCATAAAATGAAAAACTAAATTCCCTACGTCCTCTTTTCATTAAGAGTCTAATTATTCTGAATCACTCTTAGCTAATTACAGTTACATACAGCATCACATTCATTTTCCTATCCCTTTAGAACTTTCAGAATTTTAAGACACATAAAATAATGCCAGGGATTTTTGTCTACATTCCATTTTATTTTATTCATAGTTTCATTTTCTTCTTACCTGAATTATGAATTTTTAGAAGTTAAACAAGTTCTTTTGAAAGTCAGTTGGAAGCTTATCTATTTGCACCTGAATGTTAGTCATTCATGA
The DNA here is from genome assembly GCF_003255815.1 of Theropithecus gelada. Lineage (NCBI taxonomy): Eukaryota > Metazoa > Chordata > Mammalia > Primates > Cercopithecidae > Theropithecus > Theropithecus gelada. The sequence continues at coordinate 133,402,364 of NC_037669.1, forward strand.
CATCATAGTTTATTACATCAATTTCTCTCAAATTAGAAAATTTTGACCTGTTCTGTGATCTTTCCTAGTTTTCAAAGTACTATAGTCACCTAACATGCTGCCTAAGACCTACTGGAATGGATAAATGAATGAATGCTCACAATAAATTTTCCTTGAATACAATTAACTTATTTCAATTATGCACTACAATGTTATTTGAAGATACTTTCAGTGGCAATTAGAGCTCCAGTTCAATAATTTACAGTTTTAGCAATGCAAATAGCTATCACGTACAAAGGAACACATTCCAACATGTCATGACTTACTCCTACTGGGTTGACTGTCAATTTTGAGACTCACACAGATTTCAAAAACATTAAAATATGAAAAATCCTAAACTTTGGAGTTGATTAAATTTTAGTGATTTTATAACCACACAATCTAAGAGTGAACAGAGGAAAGAAATAACAAAAAACAGGAACGCTTTTTTTTTTTAGGTAAAGTTATCAAGCAAGGCATGGTGGTGTGTGCCTGTTGTCCCAGCTACTCCAGAGGCTGAGGCCAGACGATTGCTTGAGCCCATGAATTTGTGAGCAGCCTGGGCAACACAGCGAGACCCCATCTTTAAGTTCAGGGGTTCATGTGCAGGCCTGTTACCTAGGTAAACTTGTGTCGTGGGGGTTTGATGTACAGATTATTTCATCACCGAGGTATTAAGCCTAGTACCCATTAGTTGTTTTTCCTGATCCTCTCCCTCCATCCACCCTCCACCCTCCAATAGGCCCCAGTGTGTTGCTCCCCTCTGTGTGTCCATGTGTTCTCATTATTTAGCTCCCACTTATAAGTAAGAACACGCAGTATTTGGTTTTCTTTCCCTATGTTAGTTTGATGAGGATAATGGCTTCCAGCTCCATCTATGTCCCTGCAAAGGATTTGATCTCGTTCTTTTTTACGGCTGCATAGTATTCCACAGTGTGTATGTACCACATTTTCTTTATCTAGTCTATCACTGATGGGCATTTAGGTTGATTCCATGTCTTGCTATTGTGAATAGTTCTGCAATGAATGTGTGCATGCATGTGTCTTTATAACAGAATGATTTTACATTCCTTTAGGTATATAGTAATGGTATTGCTGAGTCAGACGGTTTTTGTCTTAGAAGACCTCATCTCTTAAAAAAAAGAAAAAATTATTAAACAAAAAAATCAAACTCTAATATCACACAAAAGAATGCAATATGACACTTCTGAATGTCACAAATTTTTCATTTCATGTCTTGGGCTTAAGTGCAGTGCAGGCAATATTTCAGTGGTCTTTAACTTTGTCTGCATATTAGAATCACTCAAAAAACGTTTTATCTTGATCCAGTCAAATACTTTAAATTACTGGGTGTAGGCCTAGGTATTTACTTTGAAGGCTCCCCCAGTGATTTTTCAAGTGCAGTGAGGGTTGGGAATCAGTACAATACTACCTAGTGCTGCTACTATTCTCCAACACAAGTATGTAATATTCGAATTAGCCAACAATTATCCTTCTTGATAGTAATATAAACAACCCTCACTTACAAATATTCTCATTAATTTTTTTCTATGCTACAGACTTTGGTTGGTATGTGATCTTTGCCAACTATAACTAATGAGTTAGAAAGAGATGTGGGTTCTGGTCCTGATCTGTCCGTTTATGAACCTATTCTAATTACTCCCACCAGCTAGGCCTGAGTCATTACCTATGAAATGCTGGTATTGGATTAAATATCTAAGACCTTTCCTAACACTGTAACATTATAACCAGGATGTTTTACAAATTAAAAATGAGTAAAATTTTTACTTATTATTCAAATTTATCCAGTTTAGTTCCAGTAGTTGTGACTATTCTCAATAGCCATAGGAATCACGCTAAATTCCATGAAGGTACACAGAATGTATTTCCTCATTAGGAACAATATTCAAAGTTACTGTGAATGGCACAAGATGCTGATGAAATGCCAAAGCAACCACATTTTTTCAGACCTGATGCTACTGTAGCAACAGACATTCATGGGGGAAATGCACTTAGTGAATAATTGTAATTAAAGTATCAATTTAAAAACTTAGGTTTTGTGGTCTCATTAAAGCTATTTACCTTATCTGTGCTTCCTCTATTACCAAATGGACATAATAATAGTACTTACTCCTAGGGTTGTGCGAATGAAATGGTACAATGCATTTAAAGTATTTAGCAGCCAGCCACGGTGGTTCACACCCATAATCCCAGCACTTTACGAGGCTGGGACAGGCGGAGAGCTTGAGCCCAGGAGTTTGAGACCAGCCTGGGCAATATGGCAAAATCCCATCTCTTCAAAAAATGCAAAAATTAGCAGGGAGTGGTGGCACACACCTGTAGTTTCAGCTACTTGGGCATCTGAGATGGGATAATTGCTTGAACCCAGGAAGCAGAGGTTGCAGTGAGCAGAGATAGTCCCTCTGCATTCCAGCCTAGGGGACAGAGCGAGACCCCGCACAAAAAAATAAAAATCTAAAAAAAAAAAAAAGTATTTAGTAAATGCCTTGAAAACATGTGCTCAATACTTTTTAAAAATCTTTTTTCCCTAGAAACCTGCAAGTATAAAGCCACGTCTGTAAGTCAAGAAAAGCAAAGGAATTTAAAATCAATTATTTTATTTCTATCATCAGGTAATGGAAAGGACTAGGATCCATCTACACCATCAGATTTTTGGATGAAGCAATTCTGAACCGGGTAACAGAACTGCTTGGGAAAGCCTAGCTTTTTCTGGAAACAAAAGATTAACATTTGTTCCTTCGCAATCTCAGTGAATACAATATATGATAAATTCCAAGGAATTCAAATTTAACTAGTATTCATTAGGTTGATGAAACCAACTTACATTTGATTTAAGTGTACAAAAACATTAAGATGAGCACAAACAAGAATAGCATATGCAAGGGTCTACTTTTCACTTCACAATAGACCACAAGGAAGTAATACTTACACTCCTAAAACAGAGGCAGTTACAAATTTGCAGAAACCACAAACTGAAATAATCAGACATATATAAAACAGAGAGAAATTTGGCTAATATTTTAATATCCCAATGAAGAATCTGAAAAACTCTCTCTATGAAGATCATATGGAACCCACTCGTCAACAGAAAAGCCTGCCCATTAATGACACTCCAAGAAGTGTCATGGTGTATGCGATTCACTTTCAAGTCTTCAGCAAACTAAAAATACAGAGGTATGAGACTTAAACAGATAATAGTGAAAGCAAATATGACAAAACAAATCATTATATGATAAACAACCTGTTAACAAAGGAGGGTAGATGGAAAGTATGTGGTGGTTCTTTGCATTTTTTCAGCTTTTCTCTGTGTTGTAAACTCCTATGATACAAAATTTGAAAAGGAAATGAACATACATTCTAAGCTTAAAAGTATAACCGAAATTAGTCTCTTCTCCCCTTAAATAAATATTAAACATATTTCAGTAATAATTATATTTTATTTGAGGATTTTCAATAAACTATAAAACCAATCAATAGAATTGAGATAGACATAGAATTACCTTTGAATATAACAGAAGCTCCTGAATATGAATAAGAAGGGCTTCTTTTGAAGAAAGAAGAGCCCGCTTCCTGGGCTCAGAATTTCTTGTTTCAGCAGCCTGAATTTATTCCACTGGAATCCATCAAAGTATCAAGACCACACAAATTCAGTTAAAGTCAGTCAACTCACAGTAAGCAAAGTTAGTTCTTGGCTTTTCCTTTTTTAACAGGAAGTTGACCTGTAGCTTCCAAATACTTATTAATGATGTCTTCTTGTGTGGATGGTAAACATGGCTGATACCTGCAGTACTCCATTGTGTATTCTCCCTTTCCCTAAGGATTTTTTTAAAAAGAGAATTTTTTTTTTAAACTATCAAGTAAAGTCATGCAAGGTCAAGATTTTATAATATGATCATTGTGTAGGGTGGTCTTCTGAAGGGTGCTACAGTAAAGTTTAAACTTGCCTACCTCTGTGCATGACCGAAGTTCAGTGGAATAACCAAACATATCATTTAGAGGGACCTGAAAACAAACACAGTAGATATTTTAGCATTGCTTATTGGAAAATATTTGAGAAAAATACAGATGCACTTTAGCCATTTAATTCCTTTAGATTAAGATTTCTGCTCACTACTCTTAGTTTAAAATAATTAAAAGCCAAAGAGAAACATTTTTGTTTTATTCCAAGTGGAAATCCTATTTGAAAATTATTTCATTTGACAGTCGCGACCAGAAACCAAATCTTTCCATTTCATGGAGTGAACACCACTGACAGCCTTCCCTCCTCATCCCCACTCCACTCTGTAGCCCCAGCTTAAGCACTCAGAACTGTTTCTTCTGAGAAAATGTGAATATAACTTTCCTTTGGACACCTTAATGATATGCTGAGAGTAGTGTTTTCCAGGAGGCCTTATGAAATGTAATAAACACTTTCTCCCTTGAGATTTAAGTCAAGAAAGCTATAGGCAAGGGAATTAAAAGGGATAAATTAAAGATAACTATGCAAATAAAGCTAAAATGAGAGAGATAATATACATCTTATTTTTCCTTTTCTTTTTAATTTGTCTGTCTGTGCTTATCCAAGAAAGAGAGATAATATACATCTAAGAAAATGACACATTTCCAAAAGGTCAAGATAAAATAAATCTTATATTTAACTTCTGCACTTAAGAGTTGCTCTAATAGCAGATTACAGAAAATGCCACATGTATAAAGCCACAAATTCAGCAAGGAAATGTGTCCATTTGCAAAAACAAAAGTTAATCTGGATTTCCTTCTATGGTTAATAAAAGCAGGACTGTCAATGACCAAGAGTACTTACATCTGCATGCAGTGTAAAATAGTCCTCAACTCCGTCTTGCCCAGTGATTACCCCATGGCGTCGGTTAATTCCTGCAATTACTTGTCCCTGAAATTCATTTGGACCTACAATTTCCACAGCCATAATAGGTTCAAGAATACATAATGTTGCATTTGCCAAGGCTGGGTTAAAAAAAAAAAAAGTTCATTAGTCTTCATACAAACTACAACTGTCCAGATATAAAAAAGGGAGAAAGATGCTACTTTCCCAAAGGTACAAACACAAATGGCAAGCTTGAAATATTTGACCTAGACTCATTTTTCCTGTAGTAATAACAGTCACTCTTCTAAATGGAAATTCCAACATTTAATTTTAATATTGGTATTTCCATTATCATATTATTATCCTTAAAACTCATTAAATAGCAGAGAATAATACAAAAGGGTCTTAAAACAACATCTGATCAAGTCCTTTACCATCTAAATGATCCAGCTCAGTTAGGTATTCTCTCTGAAAATCGTCAGGGGTAAAGATAATGACTGTTACAAATTTGACCAAGGTAAACCCTTTCTTTTTTTTTTTTTTGAGTCTTGCTTTGTCACCCAAGCTAGAGTGCAATGAGGCAATCTCGGCTCACTGCAACCTCTGTCTCCCAGGTTCAAGCAATTCTCCTGCCTCAGCCTCTGAGTAGCCGGGATTATAGGCGTCTGCTACCACTAATTTTTTGTATTTTTAGTAGAGACAGGCTTTCGCCATGGTCAGGCTGGATAAACCCATTCTTTCTTGTAGTCCCTGGCAGACAGTGATTTTTAATTATAAGAAAATAACTTTTGTCACAGGGCAGGAGGGGACGTGGAGGGTACCCTTCCTATACTCAGAAGCAAGAATCAAGCCACGTCTATGATGTCTTTCCTTTTCTAGTCTGAACAATTTCAACACCTGATTGAGAATGGGAAGACCAAGTTTCTAGTTTTTGCTCTACCTCAAAGAAGTTATATGCCTTTTGGAAAAACACAGTTTGTCCAGGTCTCAAATTTTTTCATCTACAAAATAAGGATTCTGGACTAGATTGGGCCATTTAAACACTAAAACTCAGTGCGTTTGTATTTATTTTTATCCCATTTAATACATAACCAAAACACTTCTTTCTGTTAAAGTGCTAATGTTTAAATGTAACAATATGGAGAGAATATAATAAAACTTCAAACATTTATACTTAATTTGGAAGTTGTGATAGTGACAAATACTTCAGTCTCAGGTTTGTTAAATTATCTCCAAATAAAGGCTTTCACAGAAATGATGACAAGGGTAGTATTTTGTTTAAATATAATCACAGGTTTTCCAGAAGCATCAATTTGATTATAATAAACCAAAACTAAAAATTTTTCTTATATATTCACTTAGTGCTTCTTCTAGAGACAGTTATAGCTTAACTGCAATACTTATGACAACAGGAATGTAATTAGAAATATTTTTAAATTTAAATCATATCCTAGCTCACACCTACCCTCGAATAATTAGTTCTAATGGGTGAATTTTGTTCTGAAAGAGAAATAACTGAACTCAAAGAGGTACTGCAGACTCCTATGCTTCACTGGCTAAGTCCTGCAGAAACCTACATGGACATCTAAATCAGACTAACAATTTTAGAGTGTAGAAACAGTTCTATTCCTTGCATAACTTCTTTACAACAGCAGGGCTTCCTTGGCTCTAAAGCAATGTAATTAATATGAAAAAAAGCACCCAGAAGGAGAGATGTGAGCAGACGTATCTAGATTTAGTTACACATTATCTAATGTTCTCAACAGGATAAGTAATGTAAAACATCTAGATTGTGAAAGGGTAAAGGGAAGGAAAGAGGCAAGTATATGGTGTCCATCACTCAATTATTGAGGACAGCCTTTCTGGTTCTATTTCACATCCCCTTACCCTGCTCCCTTCCTTTTAACTCTCTAAATCTACTCCCCGATTTAGTTCCAAATGAATCTTATCTTTACACATGTCTTCCTCTAATCCTATACCATGAGATAAGATTCCAAAGCCAATTCGCCTGCCATTTTTCAATAGCCACATTGCATCCAAGTCCTAAAAGAAATTTTTCCTCCAGCAGGTCTGTAGTCAAGTCAATTTCACCTTTCAGTTTTAGGTTACATCACTGATCAGTCTCATGAACAATATTTACAATTAGGTTCAAATGAATTCTAGTGTTCATTTTTTAAATCAAGAATACAGGAGAATGTGAACTACAGTTCTTCCAATTTTGATAAGATAAAACATATAATAATAGTATACTATTATAGTAACTATAATATCTTATAGTTATAAGCTATTCTTATATTAAACTCATTTACCAACATTTTCACTGTAAAACTCTAATACGGCATTCAACAGAGGTGTATGTAAAAAAAAAAAGGTGATTTTCTTGCTGAGTGTGGCAAGAACTTCCTTTCACCTGACTTTTATATTTTTGTCTTTTTTTATCAGGACAGAAAAAGCTAATTTTTATTTTTACTTCAAATCTAATGTTTTTAAAAAAAGTTTTAATTTTTAATTGACAAAATAATAATTGTATAGGCCAAGTGCAGTAGTGGCTTATAACTGGCAGGTGGATCATTTGAGGTCAGGAGTTCAAGACCAGCCTGGCCAACAGGGTGAGACCCTGTCTACTAAAACTACAAAAATTAGCTGGGTGTGGTGGCACGCACCTGTAATCTCAGCTATTTGGGAGGCTGAGGCAGGAGAATCACTTGAACCCAGGAGGCGGAGGTTGCAGTGAGCTGAGATCACACAACTGCACTCCAGTCTGGGTGACAGATAATAATACAATAATAATAATATACAATAATAATAAGAATAATTGTATATATTTGGAGGATACAGTGTGATGTTTTCAAGATTTTTGTCTTTCAATCATGGAGAAATAAAAATCAGATGAAGAAACAGTAAGGTAACTTATTTCTCATGCTAGCATCCTGCTTGTTTGCACAGTATATCTTGTAAAAAATAAAACTACTCAGCCAGCCATGGTGGCTCACACTATAATCCCAACACTTTGGGAAGCTGAGGCAGGAGGATCACTTGAGCCCAGGAGTTTATGAGACCAGTCTGGGAAACAAAGTAATACCCCATCTCTACATAAAATAATAATTAAAAAAAATTAGCCAGGCATGGTGGCATGCCCTTGTACTCCCAGCTACTCAGGAGGCTGAGATGGAGAATCACTTGAGGCCAGGAGTTCGAGGTTGCAGTTAAGTCAAGATTGTGATACTGCACTCCAGCCTGGGTGACAGAGCAAGACCCTGTCTCAAAAATAGAAAAGTAATCCCAGAAATTTGGAAGGCCAAGGTGGGCAGATTACATGAGGTCAGGAGTTCAAGACCACCCTGGCCAACATGGCGAAACCCTGTCTCTACTAAAAATACAAAAATTAGCTGGGTGTGGTGGTGCATGCCTATAATCTCAGCTACTTGGGAGGCTGAGGCATAAGAATTGCTTGAAACTGTGAGGTGGAGGTTGCAGTGAGCCAAGATCACACCACTGCAATCCAGCTCCAGCCTGGGTAACAGAGTGAGACTCTGTCTCAAAAAAAAAAAAAAAAAAAAAACCTCAATTCAATTATAATCTAGTGTTTTCCCCCTGTACATCTAATAGGCAATTAATCATACTTAATAATATATATACTATACCTAAATAACAAAAAACTAAATGGTACATATTCAACTGTTTAGTTAATATTCATATACATTTTTTCCACAGGAAATATATATACATATATTAATATATTAGCTCCAAATGAATCTTACCCTTACACATGCCTTCCTCTAACCCTAGACCATGAGACAAACAAAGCTCCAAACTTAACTCACCCTGCCATTTTTGGATGGTGCATTGCATCCAAGTCCTAAAAGTAATATTATATATACATATTTTATATTTTTTAAAGTGGCCATATACATTTTTTTCCACAGGATATATTTTTATATATTATCTGTATTTTTTATATATCTTTTTCCCACAGTATATTATACATATTATATATTTATATATACTTTATATAGTTTACATATATTTTATACTTTGTTATATATTACACACTTTATATATAGTATATATGCATATATACTTTATACATGTATTGTATATAAACACATCTACAAATATATATACATATATAATATATAACATATATATCCTGTAGGAAAACGTATATGGCCACTTTATTTATATATGTATATATATGGCCACATGCATCTGTATTTACTTATATTTAAATGTAGGAGCAGTTAAAAAGGATGAGGCTCCTTGTTGATTGATAACCATATCAATTATCTGGCTTTATGTAACCTCTATTTCCAGGAAAGCTACCAATTTCCAGTAAAGAACCACCATAGAACAATCAGTACTTTCTAATTTGTTTTAACTGTACTTTTAAAAAGTATATAAAGTGATTATAACTAATTTGTCAGTTTAAAGCATACTAAAGTGGTAAACACACAGAGGTAAAAACCCAAGTATTTTAATGTGAGTCATACCTAATAAAGTCTCATTTTCTTTGTCATTTTATTTACCTGTTTCCTATTTACACAACCTTCAGACTGTGACAAGATTTCTACATCATAAATTTCAACTGCATTTTTAATAGAGAGCTGATATAAAGGAAACCTCTCTTTGATAGCTGAGAAACCGAAACATAAATGAGGAATCAGCAATTCTCCCCAACCACTGCCCCCCACACCTGATCACAGATGCAAAGTGTGACCAAAAATACCACAAAGTTCAAATTCATACAGAATCAATAAATCCTGATCTACAGAATGTTTAGGAAATACTATGATTAAAGTTTCTACTGTCCACTCTAATCCTCTTTGATAAAGATATTTTGGAAATATTTTGTGAATCATAATTCTACTGTGTGAAGACACTTGTGGACATTACTAATGTATTTTCACATAAAGGACATGGAAAAGATGACAAAGAGAATGGAATTTTCTGGCTTCAGGAAATGGCTTTGAAGTTCCTTTCTTGAATAATCCTGATGTGAAACTGCTATGTTGTCACTAGCTTTTTTTCTCTTAAAAGCAAAGAATCAGATATGTTTGCAACTGCATAAGGTTCTAGTTCATCAGCATTTAAATACAAATATTATTCTGTGAGAAATGTTGACAATTTTAGCAGTTTTGCAAGAAATCTGCATTGTGAATAAGGTTTACCAAATTCTTTCAAAATACTTTGCCATTCTCAAAATGCCTAAAAGTATACAATGTCATAATGAAGAAATTACTTACAAATTTATGGATTTCTTGACATTTGAATAAGTCACTGGAAATAACAAGACTGTAGTTAAGACATCTTTTAAAAATTTCTTAGAATTCTGAACATTTCAGTCTTCTCTATTAAAAACAGAACTTATAAATTATCTATGAATTCAAATACCTGAAAGAAAACCCCAGAGAATGTAGGAGAATACGGTAGTCTTTTAGTTTTGCGAGAAAGAGAACGTAATAATCTACCTTGATCTCAATTCTATAAAGATTTGCCCACTACTTACAATATTCCCTGTGGTGCCTAGGGCTCTGGGTGAAGAAGACTAAAAATAGTGTTGCCTTCTGAGGCTATGATGATCTATCAGGAAAACAGATACGCTAAGGTACCCGGGCACAGCATACCTTGTTTAAGAGCACCTTCTCCTGCTCGGATGAAAGAGATTTCATTAGAATCAACCATGTGGTGTGCTCCATCTTGCAGGACAAACCGGAGCCCAGAGAGCTTGTGACCAGAAAGAGGGCCCTTCTCGCAGGCATCTAAAAACCCCTGTTAATGAATGAACACAACTTCTGGAGAGAGTGGATTTTACTTGCAGATACATTATCAAGAACCCCAAAATATTTGTGTTCAGAAGTGTACGTTTTTATGTGTGCTGTATTTCACCCCTCAAAGGAGAATTTTTTAAAAATGTTTAACAACTTTACTATTGTTTTTTAACTTTTAAGTTCAGGGGTACATGTATAGGTTTGTTACATAAGTAAACTTGTGTCATGAGGTTTGTTGTATAGATTTTTTCATCTTTCAGGTATTAAGCCTGGTACCCATTAGTTACTTTTTCCTGATCCTCTCCTTCTCACCCTTCACCCTCTAATAGGCCCCAGTGTGTGTTGTTCCCCTCTATGTATCCATGTGTTCTCATCATTTAGCTCTTTTATAAGCAAGAACATGTGGTATTTGGTTTTTTATTCCTGAGTTAGTTTGCTAAAGATAATGGCCTCTAGCTCCATCCATGCCCCTCCCTGCAAAGGACATGATATTGTTCTTTTTTATGGCTGCATAGTATTGGTGTGTATGTACCACATTTTCTTTATCCAGTCTATCATTGATGAGCATTTAGGCTGATTCCATGTCTTTGCTATTGTAAACAGTACAACTTTACTATTTAAGTTTTATTACTGTGGCATTTAGATGAACAATTCCTTGGAAAAGCATATTAGTTAAGGGCATAAGCTGGTTTGAAAGCAAGGCTTAGAGTGCTAACAGTCACTTTCTCATAACCTCACCTACAGGAATTACTCAACTCAATTATTCATAACACATCATAGAGACAGCATGATCTTAATTTAACAATGAGGAAACAGTGGAAAAGCAAAACTAAGAAAATCCCTAAAAGAAAACCCCCACCAAAATTGGTGTTTATTCACTAGCTGTGTCTTGAGCCCCACACTGCATACCTCTAACTGCTTTGCCTCATTGGTAGATCACTACATTACAGCTCTGGTGTTATAAAATGTCAGTAAGAACTAGAATTAAAGAGTAATTCACCATTTTTTCAAATCTAATTATTTTTAAAAAAATAGCTTCGTTGAAGTATAACTGATATACAATAAACTACATATATTTAAAGAGTACCATTTGATGAGCTTGCAATTTTTATTAATTCAGTCACTTAACAAATACTTGTAGAGCTCCTACCACTTAAGTTAGTTTTTCTCGGCAACACAATAACATGGCTGCACAGATAGCACAAAATATTTCTTGACATTTCAAAACTGTAAGTTATATTTGCTGTAAAATATCTAAGTTCTCCTTCATCTACATTCATCTTAGTGGATGTAAGAATTTAAAGTGTGTGAATGACAAAATATTGTCTTGAAATAGAATACATTAATCACACAAAAAAATGCTCCACCACTGAAATCAAAACTATAACCTGTTAATAAGATCTTCTAAGTCAAAAGGTTAAAAACAAAAACTGGCCGGGCACAGCGGCTCACGCCTATAATCCCAGCACTTTGGGAGGCCAATGCGGGCGGATCATGAGGTCAGGAGATCGAGACCATCTTGGCTAACACGGTGAAACCCCGTCTCTACTAAAAAAATACAAAAGATTAGCCAGGCGTAGTGGCACGTGCCTGTAGTCCCAGCTACCAGGGAGGCTGAGGCAGGAGAATGGCGTGAACCCGGGAGGTGGAGCTTGCAGTGAGCCGACATTGCGTCACTGCACTCCAGCCTCGGCGACAGAGCGAGACTCGGTCTCAAAAAAAAAAACAAAACACAGTCTATGTGAATTAATTAAGGGTTTACAACATTTTTTTTTTTCTTTTTTCTTTTTTCCGTTTTGGAGACAGGGTCTTACTGTCGCCCAGGCTGGAGTGCAGTGGTGCACAGTTCACCACAGTCTCTATCTTCTGGGCTCAAGCAATCCTCCCCTCTCACCTCAGCCTCCAGAGCAGCTGGGACTACAGGTGTGTGCCACTACACCAGGCTAATTTTTTTTTCTATTTTCATTTTTCTGTAGAGATGGAGTTTCAGCATGTTGCCCAGGCTGGTCTCAAACTCCTGGGCTCAAGTGTTCTGCCCACCTCAGCATCCCAAAATGTTAGGATTACAGGCGTGAACCATTGTGCCCAGCCTACAACAGTCATAAAGCAAATGACCTGGAAAGTGAACAAAACACCCCTCACATGTGCAAAGCACTTCTCCAAGGAAATGTCACATAGTCTTATCTGATCCTCAATTTTGTGAGGGGTGCAGGTTTAAGTATTTTTCTCTCAGTTTACAAATGAAGAAACTGTTCTCAATACTGATTTACCAAAGCATATTAATCAGTAGCAGAAATGAGACAGTAGCACCCAGGTGTTGGGAATCTAAAGAATGATCATTCAGCTACAATAGTACACATAAAACTCTTACAAATCACTAAGAACTACTACAAATTTTAATTGCTGATTACAATAGAGTAGTTTCAATTTATTAAGAAAAATACAACTATGATTCAGAAACATAATAATTTCCCATCATTGTCACAGCATGGATTTATAGCTCTTCTACTTAATGAACTAGACATTCTAAATCAGATGGAAAGCCTAACAATCAGAGAAACAGGAATGTAACTAAAACAAACCGTGATAGACAACATGATGGAAGATAAAGTATGATTTAATACCTGATGAACTGTTTTTAGTAAGTAAAAATGCAAAAACGCTTTTTAAAAAATTTACCTTTTCTACAGCAGGCACAAACTGCTTTGGAATATTTGATCCGAATGTTTCATCTGAAAACTCCAATTTAGTGTAGTCCTCCGGATCCAGAGGCTCCAGGACACCTATTACTTTTCCATACTGGCCTGCACCACCTGATTGTTTTTTATGTGTAAACTCAAACCTGAAAGTGATTTAGGAGAAAAAAAAAAAAAAGGAGCATTATGTAATTACAAAATAAGTAACCCCTATTAATTTAAAAGAACACATTTGATTATTTATTTATTATCATGGTCTTTTTATAAAAGTTTACTGTAGATTTTAAAAAGAACCCTCTCTTTTCTGTTTTTACTTAAAGTGAGGGTGGGATATACTACCCAAGGTAATACACAGATGAATTTCACAAATAAAAAAGTAAAAGTCGAGTAATTAAAAGAAAAAGGTCAGTCTACGGTTCTTGTTCTAATAACCTACATTCCAAAGACCTCGCCCATTTCCCTGGAACACAGTGTTCTTTCTTTAAATCTCTGTAACCAAAGACTTGAAAATAGGACCTTTGATGGCTAAGTTAATTTATTCAGATAGTTCCTATTTGATTTTATTCCTTGGGCATCATAGACTCAGGCAATACAAGAAAAGGGATTTCCAAGTGAAATAATTAATACCTGAAAATGATCGGTGGCAAAATGATAGAGACTAACATAAGTCAGTCATTCAAAAGACACAAAAAGATACTTAAACACAGGTCAGTGTTTACTTCAAACCACTAATGGCAACATTAATATGATAGAATAAGCACTTTACATACATACTAAAGATATGTAAACACAGGCTACTGTTTCACTGGAAAAATCATTTCATGAGTATCTACTGTTTGCAAGGCATTTCTTCCTTTAAATTGAAATCTTCCTCAAGACTACAAGATGGAAGAGGCCAGCTGCTTTCAAAATTATTAGCAGGTAAGAAAATGGACATTAATGAGTGTGCATTCCTGCATACAAATCTGAGAGTGGTTTGGAAAAAGGAAATATCAATATTTGCCTGTTCTAAGCTGTTAGGAGATGCCAGCTTACAACAGGCAAATTTCCAAAACTGTGGAACGCTCTGATATTCTCAAGTATACACAACGGTTTCTATGAGACATTTTAAATCATGTTTTCAATTTGTCAACAATATAACATCTATACAAGCGTACTCTAGATCTGTGATGTCTATATGGTAATAACTAACCATGGCTGTTTACATTTAAATTAAAAGATTTCCATCACTGCCCCAAGTTCTACTGGGCAGCACTGCTCTAAAGGACCAAATCACAAACAAGTAACTCCACACAGTTTCAGGAACCATATCTGAATTTATAATCGAGAGAGTGTCAAACAACAGAATACTTCTGTGCCAGGTTTATGTTAAGTACCTTATATGGATTGTCTTACTTGTTCTTTACCACAAACCCATGAAGTAGGTATTATTTGTATCACCATTTTACAGATGAGAAACCTGAGGGACAGAGAGACTAAGTAACTTGCCCAATGTGACAGAGCATTAAGTGGCAGAGTCAGGATTTGCTCTAAAACCAAAGATCTTAAACATTCTTCTAGAAGGCTAATACAAAAAAGATATAAACTAACTTACAAACGCTGGGGTTAGTTTATTCACTTCAAAAGCTAACAGACGGTGCTACAAGAAGACAGATTTTGCAGTAGTTTAGAAAAAGTAAAGGTAGAAGAACTAAGACTGCGTGACAGGCAGCTAAACAGAAATGCTGAAGGTGAAAGAAATGTCACATTATGAAAGACAATTTCATTTTGGCAAAACATCATCTGTCACATTAAAATGAATGTTGATTAGAATTGTTGGGTGGGGAGGGATTGAGGGAAGAGAAATTACCTATTGGGTACAATGAATATTATCTGGCAGATGGTTACACCAAAAGCCCCAGACTTCACCACTACCCAATATATCCATGTAACAAAACTACACCTGTACCCACTCAATCTATTTTTTTAATCCAAAAAAAAAAAAAAATTACGTCAGGGCCACATTGTTTTCAACAACAAAAAATATATATATATGTAAGAATTGTGTTGGCTTTGTTGTTTACCTCAAATTTGCAGATTTGTTTTGACTTCAGAGTCATAACAAAGTTGCAAGCAATGGGCATTTCTAGTAATTATGTTTTTAAGAGAGCCTAAATTGGTATGTATACTTTTAAATGCCTATTATCTCACAACCAGTGTTACTAGCTTTGATATACAGAGATGGTGACTGTATTCATAAGGCTTCAAAATGGTGACTTGAGGAAGCTCACATATTGTATTTCTCACTACTGGTGGCAACACACGAGATATTAACTAGCGTGAAA
Source organism: Theropithecus gelada (assembly GCF_003255815.1). Taxonomy (NCBI): domain Eukaryota; kingdom Metazoa; phylum Chordata; class Mammalia; order Primates; family Cercopithecidae; genus Theropithecus; species Theropithecus gelada. The sequence continues at coordinate 133,418,013 of NC_037669.1, forward strand.
CCTAAAATTTCATTATCAGCAAAAAGCTCTGAGTTATCAGAATGTACTCAGCCACTTTCCTGGACACTATCAGCAGAGGACCTATTCAAAAACCTCACACACACAACGACAACCTAAGAGGCTGGCTTACAGATACATGACTCATCAAAAGGAAAAAAAAAAAAAGAGAAAAAAATTCCTCCAACTTCTTAGAAAAGGCCTTAAGAGAAGAACTAACCATTTCATCCTTTAGTTACTTTATAGTTGCTGGCTAATATAACTAGAAAAGATGAGAAATGCTATATTGCTATTAATTTTTTTAAAAGCTACATAGTCCAAAGAAACACTGTATTTATAAATTAAAACAGTCTATGAGGAAGACAGTACATTACAAATACATTTTTGTTCACTTTCTTTTTCAAAGCATCACAACATACAGGCATATCTTGGAGGCATTGTGGGTTCAGTAACAGACCACTGCAATGAAGCTAATATCACCACAAAGCAAGTCACACAAATTGTGTTCCTAGTGATTACAAAAGCTGTATGTTTACACGATACTGTAGTCTATTAAGTATGCAATAGCATTATGTCTAAACAAAAATCCCACCACACATATCTTAATTAAAAAATACTTTATTGCTAAAAAATGTTAACAATCATCTGAAACTTCAGCATCAGAATTAGGAGTAGACACTGAAGGTCTAGGAGCCTAGAGGGTCTTAGCTTGATGCTGATGGCTACTGACTGATCAAGGTGGTGGCTGCTGAAGGTTGAGGTGGCTGTGGCAACTTCTTTTAAAATGTTTTTTAGAGATGAGTCTCTCTATTGCCCTAGTTGCCCAGGGCTGGTCTCAAAGTCCTGGCCTCAAGTGATCTTCCTGCCTCAGCCTCCCAAGTAGCTGGAATTAAAGGTGTGAACCACTTCACCCAGTCACATGACAATTTCTTAAGACAAGACAACAATGAAGTTGGCCCCATTGATTGACTTTCCCTTTCACAAGACTTCTCTGTAGCATGTGATGCTGTTTGAAAGGATTATATCCATAGCAGAGTTTCTTTCAAAACTGGAGTCAATCATCTCAAACCTTGCCACTGCTTTATCAACCAGGTTTACTCCTTGTTATAATTTTAACAATGTTCGCAGTGTCTTCAACAGGAGTAGATCCCATCTCAAGAAACTACTTTCTTTGCTCATCCATAGAAGAAGGAACTCCTCATCTGCTCAAGTTTGAACATGAAATTGTAGGACTTCAGTCACATCTTCAGGCTCCACTTCTAATTCTAGTTCTCCTGCTATTTCCAATACATTCACTGTTACTTCACCCACTGAAGTCTTAAACCTCTCAAAGTCATCCATGAAGGTTGGAATCAACTTATTCCAAACTCCTGGTAATGTTATTTTGACCTCCTCCCAGGACTCACAAATGTTCTTAATGTCACCTAGAATGGTGAACCCTTTCCAGGTTTTCAATTTACTTTGCCCAGATCCATCAGAGGAATCAACCTATGGCAGCGATCACCTTACAAAATGTATTTCTTAAATAATAAGACTTGAAAGTCAAAATTACTCTTTGATCCAGGGGTTGCAGAATGAATGTTGTATTAGCGGGCACGGAAACAATATTAATATCTTTGTTCATCTCCATCAGAGCTCTTGTGTGACAGGTGAATTGTCAATGAGCAGTAATCTTTTGAAAGAATCGTTTTTCTTCTAAGCAATGGATTTTAAACATTCAGTAAGCCATGCTGTAAACAGACGTGCTGTCACCCAGGCTTTGTTATTCCATTTGTAGAATATAGGCAGAGTAGATTTAGCATAATTATTATGGGCCCTAGGATTTTGACAATGGGAAAGGGGCACTATCTTCAAACTTAGTCACCAGCTGCATTAGCCCCTAAGAAGAGAGTCACAGCCCGTCCTTTGAAGATTTGAAGCCAGGCACCAACTTCCCTACAGCTATGAAAGTCAAAGATGGCATCTTCTTCCAAAAGAAGGATGTTTCATCTACATTGAAAACTACTGTTGTTTGACTGGGCGTGGTGGCTCATGCCTGTAATTCCAGCACTTTGGGAGGCTGAGGTAGGTGGATCACGAGGTCAGGAATTTGAGACCAGCCTGACCAATATGTGAAATTCTGTCTCTACTAAAAATACAAAACTTAGTCAGGCATGGTGGCGGATGCCTGTAATCCCAGCTACTCGGGAGGCTAAGGCAGGAGAACGGCTTGAACCCAGGAGGCAGAGGCTCACTACAGTGAGCTGAGATCATGCCACTGCAATCCATCCTGGGCAACAGTGAAACTCCATCTAAAAAAAAAAAAAAAAAAAGAAAAGAAAAAAAGAAAATCTGTTGTTTCGTGTAGCCAACATCATCAACGATCCTAGGAGATCACTGATCACTACCGCAGCTTCCACATCAGCACTTGCTGCTTCACCTTTCACTTTTACATTACAGAGATGGCTTCTTTCCTTAAACCTCATGAACCAGCATCCGCTAGCTTCAAACTTTTCTTCTGCAACTTTCTCACCTCTCTCAGCCTTCATAAAATTGAACAGAGTTAGAGCCTTGCTCTGGATTAAGCTTTGACAGAGAGAGAGACATTTGATATAAGATGATGAGCAAGCAGACAGATGGTATTTAAAGGCAAAGTCAATCAGAACCCCCAAATCCCAGGAGACAATAATAAACATGAAACTGGGGCCTAAGTCCAGAATCCAGATTTACTGCGGAATCTACATAATTGGAAAAAAAGAGACCTCAAGAGTCTCGGGTGTGTGTGTTACTACCAAGTTAAAGGTCCTGGCCAGGCGCGGAGGCTCATGCCTGTAATCCCAGCCCTTTGGGAGGCCAAGGCAGGTGGATCACCTGAGGTCAGGAGTTCAAGACCAGCCTAGCCAACATGGTGAAACCCTGTCTCTGCTAAAAATACAAAAAACTAGCCAGGCATTGTGGTGGGCACCTGTAATCCCAGCTACTCCGGAGGCTGAGGCAGGAGAATCGCTTGAACTCAGGAGGCGGAGGTTGCAGGGAGCTGAGATTGCACCATTGCATTCCAGCCTAGGCAACAAGAATGAAACTCTGTCTCACAAAAAAAAAAACAAAAAACAGCTGTTAAAACAGCATAATACACAAGGGAAAAAAAAGGCCAGGTGTGGTGGCTCACGCCTGTAATCTCAGCACTTTGGGAGACTGAGGCGGGTGGATCACCTGAGGTCGGGAGTTCGAGACCAGCCTGACCAACATGGAGAAACCCTGTCTCTACTAAAAATACAAAATTAGCTGGGCATGGTGCCACATGACTGTAATCTTCAGCTACTTGGGAGGCTGAGGCAGAAGAACTGCTTGAACCCAGGAGCAAAGGTTGCAGTGAGCTGAGATCGCACCATTGCACTCCAGCCTGGGCAACCAGAGCGAAACTCTGACTCAAAAAAAAAAGGTCCCAATCCAGGCAGCGAAGACCTTGGCCAAACCTTGGTAGCATCTCCAAGTTATCCTAGCCCAATTAGCCTAAGACCACCAAGGATAAACCTGTACTTCTACAAAGTCAGGTTTATAGACCCATTTCAATGAGGGAGACCACACACCAGAGAGAGTAATTTGTATAAGTTTAGTTTTTAAGTTTATTTTAATCCTTGAAGTAAAATATTCAAAATGACTCAAATTGGAAGCATGGTATTACATTAAAACTTCATCATTTTAAGATTAGTAAAGGAGAGGGGTACAGGCGCATTTTTTTTCTCCTGATCCAAATTACATAATCCCCCAATTTAATACTATAGTTTGCAGATTCTCATACTTTGATTTGGGCAGAACTGGTCCAAAATCCACAAAGAGCTGAGGACGAGAAAGCCTCTTCCTGGACTCTCACAAGGGGAAGGGAAATGAAGGAATCGAATCACTACCTGGAGTGCCTGTGCACCTTGCCCTGTCAGGGACACTGCGTGTGGTGTATATGGAAGTTGCACTCCAGTATGCAAGCGAAGCAACCAGACTGTTTTTTCCATGGACAGGAAACTGGAGGCTTCAGAGACGTCCTACATAAGCGAAGGCCAGAAAGCCCCACCCTGCACTTCTATAAAGGTTAATGAAAGGAAAGACGCAATCCCAGAGAACCTAGCCCACTGACTCCGTCCCCACACCTCCACCTGCTGGTGCCTGACAGCATGCTGGCCTCTCTTCCAGTAGGAACCGGCAGGCGGAGTAAGGAAGGCCGCTGCTGGCAGTAGCGGGGCGGGGCCTCAGAAGCAGCCAGCCCAGGGAGCTGGCACGGAGAGAGCCTGAGCCCAAGCAGCAGCTTCCGGAGTCGGAAGTTGCTGAGAAAGAAGACAGACTGAAGGAGCTTGCGACTTTTTCGCCTCAGCAACCGGACCCAGGAGCAAGCAGGACGGGTGGCGCTCTGCTACTGGTCCCGTTAAGCCTCAGCAGCCCAAGCCCTGAAGTCACTGCTCTAACAGAATGGAAATCCCGCCGACCAACTACCCAGCCTCCAGGGCAGCCTTGGTGGCACAGAACTACATCAACTACCAGCAGGGGACCCCCCACAGGGTGTTTGAGGTGCAGAAGGTCAAACAAGCCAGCATGGAGGTGAGTTTAGCTGGGGGTGGCGCGCAGCGGGGGCTTCAGGATTGCGCTCCCTCCACTGACCCGAGGTCTCAGCCTTTGTGTGCAGATACTCCGTGCCACCCCCTACCCACCTTCTGTTTTAGGACACACTGCTGGTATCTGGTCTTGAGATATTAAGGTTTCTGGGGGAATGTCTATACTACAGTCTCTGCAGACAGCCCGGGACTGTTTTCATCTTAAGGCAGAGACAAAGTTTTTACACGCACAGTTACAGGAAAATGGGAAAACGCTCTAAGTAATGGGGCAGCACTTTCCTTAAGTGTAACCTGTAGGAACCATTCGAAAGACTCTTAAGGCTGCCACGTTTCTCATCTGCTACTCTGATCTGGACCAGCAAAAGCTCCCATCTTCCAAATGACTCTCTATTGCCTACATTTTAAGACAAATCCTTATTAGACCCTTTGACCAAAATGAAGGGGGAAACAAACAGCAAGAGAAACCGACAAAGTCAAAGAATAAAAGCACTGTGGGCTGACGCCGGCCTTTAGCCACCCAAACACCACTACCACATGACTGCCTTAAATGATGTGCGCCCTCTGCTAAAGGCTTGAGTTAAATGTTTAAGGCCTCAGCAATCACTAACGATGTTTGTTTTCATTTTACTAAAATCCACTGGATTTCAGATTATCCCTTATTTATCTGACAGAATTTTAACTGCTAACAGTCTTTAAGAGCTGACAGACCGTAGATCTTATTTTGAAACTGGACCAGATAACATAATTAGGTATAAATTTTCAACCAGTATTTTGATTTAAAAGTGAAACTCATTTCTTAGTCTTATAAAATTTGTTAATCATTTTGCAGTTCCACTAATAAACAAGTAAAAACAATACTTAATTGTATTAAGTCTCCAATTGCTTTGCAGTAATCTGCCTCAAAATGAAATTCACGTTCATTGAACATTATTTGGAGGGTACACTGAGCTTTATGAAAAATCTTTTCAAAGATGACACTATTTGTCATCTTTAGAATTAAACACTGTTTCAAAATTTATGTAGAGACTTTAAGATCACAGATCCAGAGGTTAAAGTCTTTTGATGATTGAAAGTGAGTTGTGCCCAATTTGTATGCTTTTATCCTACCCTTTTGTTTTCATCCAAAATAAACCTGACAGGGGACTTGCTAGATTAGATGTTACATTCATGGTGACATGCCTTTTCCAAGATCTAAGGCTTTCACCATTCCCCTTCAGCCAGCCCCTCCAACCAAATGAGATGGATGCTTCTAACAATGCAAGTATAATGTTGTTATAATATTTTCTTGTCTCCATTACATTTGTTTAATTTTAGGATATTCCAGGAAGAGGACATAAGTATCGCCTTAAATTTGCTGTTGAAGAAATTATACAAAAAGTACGTCAATTTTTTTTTTTCTTTTTTCTTTGAGACAGGGTCTCTATCACCCAGGCTGAAGTGCAGTGGCGGAACATGGCTCACTGCAGCCTCAACTTCGTGGGCTCAGGCCATCCTCCTACCTCAGCCACGCCCAGTAGCTGGGACCACAGGTGCATGCCACCACACTTGGCTAATTTTTGTGATCCTCCTGCCTCTGCTTCCCAAAGTGCCAGGATTACAGGCATGAGCTACCACGCCCAGCCAAAATGTTCTTATTAAATCAAATTTAATTCTAAATATTCCAGATCATTTTTGCTGATCAAATCCATAACACTGATTAGTTTTACCTCTTTTTAAAAAGTTGTTGTGAAATCCCTGCCTCTAAAAATTACCATATGGGCAAAGTTTACAAGGATCAGTTCTTTACTATCGTTGGGTATTCCTAGGTATGTGAATTATTTCTACCAACCTACACAGAAAAAGACTATATACTTCAATTCAAATGAATTTCCTTACTCTTAGGGCAATCAGCACTTATGCCTAATATAAATGAGTGAAGTAATTTACTCCCCAATCAATCACTTTCTTACGTCTGCTTTTCTCATTCTGTTTTTCATTGGGTTTTTAGAGAAATAATGTGTTCTTAGATATTCACAAGCAATAGAATGCCAGCTGATACCACCATTCATATAAAGATCCTCCAGTAATAAGGAAGGGAAATTTTAAAGATTATACACAACTGTCAAATTAGTAATGAGACAAACTTCAAAGAAAGGAATGGCAATCTGTACCACAGCCATCTTGAAATTTTAAAAAGCTTGCCTTTCTGTTGAGCATAATTCATAAGGAGATTCATTAAAAGGCATCTGAGCTGCTAGACAGCCATCTTTACAAAGCATAACCCAATGCTATAATCTTCTAATTTTATATCCAGACACAGACTGCTGCATCTGCATTTGAAAAAAATTATGTTATTTCAGGAGCAAGGAGTAAGAGTAATGGAAAAACTTTAAAAGTAACCAGAGTCTTGAGTTGGTATATAAAGTCAGACTAAAATCTGGCCTTGCAAGTGGACACCCCATTAATACTGAGATATATTCAGTTTTAAGACTAGACTTTACAAGATCATTTATAAGGTAAGTTACCTATTTTAGGGTACTCACATGATAAGTATAGAATATTAATAGGCCAGGCCCAGTTAGATACCTCTGAAAACATGCACTCTGAAGTCTAGTCTAAAACAACACCATTAGGGGCCTATGCTTTAAATCATATCTCAAAGATGATAATTAATAATGAATAGCCTCCTGTATATAAGGATCTTTTGCTAAATTTCAAACAGCAAGTTAAGGTGAACTGCACAGCTGAAGTACTTTACCCTTTAATGGGACAAGAAACTGCACCAGAAGTCAACTTCACATTTGAAGGAGAAACTGGAAAGAATCCAGATGAAGAAGACAACACATTTTATCAAAGACTCAAGTCGATGAAGGAACCACTAGAAGCACAAAATATTCCAGGTATATACATAAATATGGCATGAAAATCATTTGTTTGTTTCAACTTCAAAATCAATCTCAATTATCTCTGCTTAAAATTGTTAGTTGCTAAGTATGTTAGAAACATGCAGGCTTTTGCAAAAATACTCATCTCCAATCTAATCCAACAAAAAAGAGGCCTCACAAATTTCATAGATCCATAGCTTAATTAAATTATTTTCTGCACACATTTGAAGGAAACTAAGACATGATTTAGAATTTACATTTTGTTTTAAAAGGTTAATACTACATATATAATTATCATATAAATGTTTCTCCTACCAGACAATTTTGGAAATGTATCTCCAGAAATGACGCTCCTTCTACATTTAGCCTGGGTTGCCTGTGGTTATATAATATGGCAAAATTCTACCGAAGACACATGGTATAAAATGGTAAAAATTCAAACTGTCAAGCAAGTGGTAAGTAGTTTCTATAAAATACACTATTAATGGGGTTAATATTTATCGAAAGTATTGTAATTCATAATTCGATAAACAGTATCCCTATAGTCATTTTGTATTTAATAGCAAACCTGGGATTTCAAAGGGGAGGTCAGTTACAATCAAGATTAGAGAAGGTGAAGAATTGTAGGAAGAGTCCGAAGCAACAGTAACTGGTCTAAAAAGTTGTTTGATTTGGCTGAGAGATGCAAACCACAGGCCTCCTGTGCCTCAAACTTGCCTAATAACTGTGCTTGGTTAGTTGCATTCTCTGGGAACATACTGACTAGGAAGCATAACAATAGCAAGGCAAAGCCAAGGATTTCAATGAAACACTTTCTATTAATACACAGTATCTAGACTGCACTTTCAAAAAGCATCATGGTAATTGTAGCTCTTAATCTTTCAGGTTAGTCAAGTCAGATTTAACTATGATACTTTACTCAAACCCTCTTCTAGAACAAAAAGGTTTAGAGAGTTTTATTAGTAGCAGCAAGATAGAATCCCAGGTATACAATATACAGTCAGGTCTCTCTGTCCATGGGTTCTGCATCCATGGATACAAACAACTGAGAATCAAAAATATTTGGGGTAAAAAATGGATGGTAGCATCTGTACTGAACATGCACAGGTTTTTTGCTTGTCATGATTCCCTAATATAACAACTATTTACATAACATTTAGATTGTATTCGGTATTATAAGTAATCTAGAGATGATTTAAAGTATATGAAAGGGTATGCAGAGGTTATATGGAAATACTACACTGTTTTATGTCAGAGACTTAAGCATCTGTGGATTTTGGTATCTGAGGGGAATCCTGGAACCAGTGCTCCATGGATACTAAGGGACAATTGTAATGACTCTCCTCACCTTTAATCTGCTCTATAAAGATCCTCAGGGCCACTTTTTATGGCAGTCACAAGCAAAGCTGTGCTTTCAGAAGAGGAAAGTCTTCAGTTATAATCCGACATTTAGCTTTTGTGCTCAGCTTAATACAGACTATTTCCCTTAGCAATCTAAGTTTTGTGTTCAACTTACTATAGTCATGCCATACTGAAACTTTTTTTCCCTCTACTGTACAGTACAGAAAAAAGCTTAATTACACAATCACATAACTATACTCACTACATTTTATTATTCTCAGGTGTTCTGGTTTCATTTGTTTGTTTGTTTGTTTGCCTGTTTTTGAGACAGGGTTTCACTCTGCTGCCCAGGCTGGAGTGTATTAGTGTGAACATGGCTCGCTGCAGTCTCAACTTCCCAGGTTCAGGCGGTCCTTCCGCCTCAGCCTCCCAAGTGGCTGGGAGTACAGGCGCACACAGCCATGCCTGGCTAATTTTTGTTTCTTCTCATAGAGACGTGGTTTCACTGTGTTTCCCAGACTGTTCTTAAACTCCTAGGCTCAGGCAAGTTGCCTACCTCGGCACCCCCGAAGTGCGGGATTACAGGTGTGAGTCACTGTGCCTGGCCTTATTTTTCAGTTTTCAAAAAGAAAATTTCTATTGTAAAATTGTATTATTTCAATGTAAACACCCATTGCTACAGTTTATCCCATAAATTATGCTTTTCTGTACAATGGAAACACGAAGGGTTCTTAAATAACAAGCTACACTTGGTAATTCTCTTAAGTAGCTACCACAACTTGGAAACTAAAAACAGGTAAACATTTTTTGGGGAACAAATATAAAATCATGATTTTAAAATGAATCTTGAAAGAACACTTTATTTAGTGTAAGAGAATAGATTTTCTGTCACATTAAACTGAAATTCTGACATTCAATTTTTATTTTTACCTAAATATAAATATTATATTCATCTACTAATCAAAGATGATTTTCAAAATTAAATGTAATTTTTTGCCAATGATATTAAGTTTTAAACAACAGGTTTTTATTTTTTGTCACAGCAAAGAAATGATGACTTTATTGAATTAGACTACACCATTCTACTTCATGATATAGGATCTCAGGTAAAGTATAATTTACCTTTATTTGATGTCATTCTGAAAACTGAGACTCCCTGTATTGCCAAAGTATGCTTTATTAATTTTGACTCTAAATCAGAATTCATGTAAATCCAGATAGGCACATTTCAGTATATTATAGCTGTAGCAATTTAACAAAAGTACTATTCTTTGCGAAGACTGTTTTATCTCTAACAAAATATAAACACAACTACATTTTCCTAAATGTTTTCTGAATTTTATCATGGCATTAATTTTCTTCACTTGCAGGAGATTATTCCCTGGCAAATGCAAGTTCTCTGGCATCCACAATATGGCACTAAAGTAAAACATAACAGCCGTCTGCCAAAGGAAGTACAACTGGAATAAACAAAAACCCTAACACTGGAAATGTAAACATGTCTATTAATGATGTATATGCCAATTTCACTGGCATCTAGCTTATGAGGTCAAATAATCCCAAAGTGTCACTTTATATAAATGTCTTGATTATGGTATAGAACTTTATAGATTCATAATACAAAGTATCCCTATATAAAAATGTCTTTATGACAGTAATAGTGGTATGTATATCCAAAATAAAAAGCTTCAATTTCAGCCTCATAATGTTTAATTACGTTGCATACTTACGGGACAGGGGCAGTAATGGTCTCTCGAAAGGCAACTTTTGGCTTTCCTGTGATACAAGGACAGCCATATTCTCTTTCCATCCTCTAAAAAGAGTGGGGAAAATATTATTCAAATTTAAAAAAATAAACTGAAAGAAAAACTCCTGAGCATCTTATATATCTTAGTAGCATTCATTTAAATATAATAGATAAACAAATCTTAAATCATTTTAGTATTTTATAAGGATTAGGTATGTGATACTTAATACAAACTGCTTTTACAGATTTTATATAAATGAATTCTAAGTTACATTGGTTAATTTATATTTACCTCCAATTAATCTACCCACTAAAATGTCACCATTGTTCCATATTATTATATATTCATTTGAATAATATATAAATCTGTTGTCAGGATTTTCTATCTCAACTTCAAAGATATGATCTCATCAAAATTTCTAATCACATACCTTTGTTTTTTACTTATATATCCATACATACAAGACCTTTCCTGGGAAGGTATAGGCCCCACCTTCCTTTTATCTATATTATAATGATCTTCAATTATTGACTTGAGAAGAAATGGCCTGAAGAGTTGGTACAACCGCAGGTTGTCTCCCTAAGGCTTGAACCAGGATTTACCTGACCCAGTTAACCATGACCTGGAGATGGACAGATATTCTTGTTGCAAATCCCCTGAGCCTTGATTCTAGGGGTCTAGAACATTTTACAAATAAAAAGATTTAGAGATCAAAAATAATTATTTTGTAACACATAGTAGCGGAAGCAGTAGACCACATCTGTATACAAACCAGAGTGAAGTTAGAGACATTAGATTGAGACATTAGATGAAAAACCAGTTAGTTAGAGACATTAGATTGAGAATTATTGACTTTTAACAAAACAGATAGTAATAAATTGATTTTAACTTAACTTCCTTATTATTCATTACCTGAGCATAGATTTCCAGGTGTAATTCTCCCATTCCAGATACAATTGTCTCTTTGTTCTCAGTGTCAAAGTGTACTTTAAATGTGGGATCTTCTCTTGTAAACCTGCCAATACCTTTTGAAAACTTTTCCAGATCGTTCTTCAAAAGAAGAAGAAAATCACTATATGTTTTACTGTGCATGATAAGCAATGGGATTTTAGAGAAAACTTTACTGAATGAAATAAAATACATCAGCAGTTAAGAAATAAAAATGATACACATCTAGTTCTACTCCACTTTTAAAAACAATGTGAGCTTGGATACCGCACAGCCAAGAGAGCAGGGAATAGCTCACTGAAAAGAATTTTCTTTCCATACCAAGATAGAAAACAAGAGTCCAAGACTTCACTCTATGCCCTTTCCTCTTACACTGACAAACTGTCCTTTTGTGAAAATTGCCCATAAAGCAGAAATTGGAATCTGTGTTACATTTTAGAAATCCTATACATAATCAAAGGAATCAGCATGTTTACCAAGACACTATTGTAGATCCAAGCAGGATAGTTAAGACCAACAAATAGGCAAATACCACAATGAGACTTGTCCCTTTCAAAACAGTCTGCTTGGATGTGGTATGATGTACCTTTTTTCTCGTCAGATGACATGTAATCCCATGTGGTAAGCAAAGTGATGGCCCTCCAAAGATACCCTAATCCTCCCAAATCTATCAATATGCTGCCTTACATAGTAAAGGGGACTTTGCAAATGTAATTAAGGTTACAGACCTGGAGATGGGGAGATTGTTATCAATTATCTAGGTGGGTACAACATAATCATGTGTGCCTTTAAAACATGGAGGAAGCCAGAAGGGTGGATCAGAGGGATTCCATGAAGGAAGAAGTGGCAGGAGATATCTGAAGCATGAAAGGGACTTAACCAGCTGTTGCCGGCACTAAAGATGGAGGAAGCGGGCCACAAGCCAAGGAAGGTGGGTAGCCTCTAGAAGCTAGGAACAGCCCTCAGGTAACAATCATCAAAGAAATGGGGACCCTCATCCTACAACCACAAGGAATTGAATACTGCCAATAACCTGAGTAAGGAGAGAAATGATCCCATAGAGCCTTCAGAAAGGAAAACAGCATTGCCAATATCTTGATTAATTTAGCCCTTTGAGAACAGTTATCAGTCTATGATCCACAGAACTATAAAATAATATATTTGTGTTGTTTTAAGCCATATGTGGTAACTTCCTATGTCAGCAATAGAAAACTTACATGCCCAGTACCACCAATATTAACAGCTATCATTTACCACACACCTGGAGCTGCGGTATGTGTTTTGCATACGTTTTCTCAAATCCCAACCACAATGCTGCAAGGCAGAATTATCCACATTTTATAGGTGAGGAAATGAGGTACAGAGAGTTTAAGTGACTTGTTCAAGGCCACACAGCTATTGCATGGCAAAGCTGGGACTGAATCCCAGTTTAGTCTTTCTAGGTCTTTTGCCTTTTTCCTGCACAAGCCAGATACTCTCAACTTAGAAACATCATGCCTGCCCCTACTATTGAGACTCATGGAGACTTCATTATTTGATTTAAATTAACTTATTCCAGCAAGCAAACATCTTTAAACTTTTTAATGCATACACAACCCCAAAACACCAAAAAACCTTCTGGATATTGAAGCATTGATTTCCCTCCATTATTGTAAATTATCAACAGTTAAGTGTCTTAAATAAACTCTGAATTTAGGAATGAAAAAGCATAATACATAAGTTCTAACCTTGCATACTTCCAAAGAGAAAAGCAAGCAATTTTAACAACGTACTTGGAATAAACTACGGCATCCTACTGAGGTTAAGATGTAAGGTTCACCTTTCCTCAAGTTCCTGAGAAAATGCAGTAATTTAATATGTCTTGCCACCTCAATTTTCTCTTTTCTATATTGAGGAAAGGTCTGGTAAACCTCAAGATTCCTCAAAATAGATGTAGTAGTAGCTGTTAGTGATATATCACACATGACAATTCATCAGAGTATGTTTTGTAATAAGTTCTGTATAACAAATCACAAAATGTTCACTCAATGTATGAATAAGTGAATTTCAATATACCACATTAACATGATTGTTATGAATGCCAAGGCAACTTAAGAACTAAAAAATTATGGTTTAAGATCAGACTAATTCCTATGGCAAAGAATGAAAATGCAAAACCTAACCAGGCAATTTTGGATTTATTAAAAGTTAAATTACATCAACCCAATTATAAAACTATAAAGCATAAAATTATCTTAAAAATTATATTTCAAAGTGAAAAAAAGTCTTATTTTCAGGCTTTCCATGCAATACTCAGACACTTACCTCAGAAATACCACAAAACCTAGAGCTATATTATAACCTATGAGTCGATTAATCAGTTCAACATTCTAAAGTACTTTATAGTGGGGTTTTACTACAACTTAAGAGAAATGCCCCTGACTCCCCATTTTCAGTTATTTATGATTTGAATCCGGGAAGTTACACTTACCACTCTGAAGCCAACAATATACTAAAGACTTATAAAGTACAGTAATGTGAATATTTTAACACCATCCATTTCTTCAAATATACTGAGAAGTTATCATTAGGAACAGACTGGTAAATTTAAAAAGAAGATCTCAATACCAACAGAGGAAACAGAGACCATAAGACTGCTGGTTATTACAAGATATCAAGTGCATGGTAGAGAGAGATGAAAAAGAGCTCAAGTTTTAATTGTGATATACTGAGCTTTAAATCAAACTCCTACCTTGTTAGAAGGCTTCATTGCTATTGAAATGACAGGATCAGGAACATGAATTGACTCCTAAAATATTTTTAAAAGAAAACAGAAGAATTCAAAAACAGACCCACATGGGTCAGGGATAGATTAATGTGCCACTTCACAACAGAACAAAGGATAAATACTAGCCATTGTCTTTAGGCTAGACAATATATATATTGATGTGTTTTGCATTAAATACATATATTAATACAACATATTAATAAATAAATGGCCGGGCGCGGTGGCTCAAGCCTGTAACCCCAGCACTTTGGGAGGCCGAGACGGGCGGATCACAAGGTCAGGAGATCGAGACCATCCTGGCGAACACGGTGAAACCCCGTCTCTACTAAAAAATACAAAAAACTAGCCGGGCGAGGTGGCGGGCGCCTGTGGTCCCAGCTACTCCGGAGGCTGAGGCAGGAGAATGGCCGTAAACCCGGGAGGCGGAGCTTGCAGTGAGCTGAGATCCGGCCACTGCACTCCAGCCTGGGCGACAGAGCCAGACTCAGTCTCAAAAAAATAAATAAATAAAATAAATAAATAAATAAATAAATAAATAAATAAATAAATGAAGCTATCTACTTATATAAGTTCCCCCTTCCCAAAATAAAATTAATGAATGTATTTATTTACCTGTTTAACATAATCACTACAACTAATCCAAATACTGAGATGTGAAATTCTTATTGCTTGGTGGCTGCTGCAATCTTCTAAGTTACTTTATTTAATCAAAATATACTACAATTACTGATAAGGCAAACAGAGAAAGGGCACCACATTCTTCATACCCATGATACCTCATTTAATCAATTACAACTCTGAGAAGCAGGCATTATCCCAATTTTACAAATAAAGTCACTGAAGCCTTGGAAATAAGGTAAAACAAATTGGCTAAGGGCCAGGAGGTAGTATAGGGCAAAGGTGAGACTCTAACCAAGGCCTATTTGTTTCAAAGCCTTGGTAAGCACTTCCCACAACCACCAATCACTTCATGTTGCTAATGAGAAGTACTTAGAGAAGGTCTTATCAATAATATTTAGAAAACATTCCTTTTATCTGGATCTCAAACAAAAATTGTATAGATTTATGCTTTTTTGTAGTGTCCTAAATCAACAGGTAATACTACACACATTAGAGAATATTATAGACAAAAAAACTAAACTATAAAATCATGAATTCATCATTAGATAGCAGGAAGTATTACAGTGCTAATCTGTTAGAGTTGGGTCAGTACTTATGTAAATGACCCACTGCAAATTACCTATGTACTCATCATACTCTTTCTTTACTGAATTCATGAAAGAGATCACTCTTATGAACAAATGGCCATAATGTAACAGAATTTGCTCTACTACAGAAGCAAAAAAGGTGAGTGAGTGAAGGGAATTCAAAGGCAGGAACTACCTGTGCATGCTCCTCCCTCAGAATCCCTCAATGATAAAAAGGGACTTCTGAGTTCCAAACGGCAGGCTGTTTCTATAAATCAGACTGTGTAGTTGCATATTGCCTTCTGAGCCTGGTTATGTTCTGTTATCCCAAGTCTAGTCTAAATGTTACAGTCTGGTCTCACAAGGGATTGAGGGAACAGTACACTTCCCTGCTACTGAGTTAGTAAGGAAGTAGCACTCCACTGAAACTAGCTTGACACTAGTGGTAACAATTAGAAATGCACCCCGAGTGTGGATGCAGGTCTCAGGGTGGAGGAATCAGAGCCACACTGTCCAGGTACCATCTGGTGGAGATTTTTCCTTCTTGCTAAACTTGGGAGGATTGTGGATCCTCCAAGTTTTCCTTTTTACTATAGTCAAAACTCTTCCTACTTTTTACTATGAAAAAACCAAGTGAGTTAGCTTACACAGCAGTTGTCTAATTGACATTCAAAGAGCTATAACCAACATTCAAAGAGCCACCACTAACTTGATGACTGTGGTACTCAATGAAAACTTCTGTGGTTGTTTTTCTGAAGTATTAAATGCACTACATGAAAAAACAGACTTTTAAAATTCTAGTGATAAGTAGCTTTGAAATTAAATGGCTTACCATGGAAAGGTCACTGTTGGCTTTGTTTGTGAACGTATCTCCACTAGCACAGTCAATGCCAAACAATGCACAGATGTCTCCAGCATATACTTCCTCAACATCCTAAAAAAACAAATAAAACAAAATGATATTTGATATAAGTAATACAAATAAAGACGTGGTAACTAAAAAGTAACTGTACAGTACACACATTGTATATAAATAAGCATGGCAGAATCTCTCAGCTTGAATTCTATAGTGAATTAGCTAGAACCAATACAACAACAATCAACCATGCTAAGATGTATTTTTAAAAGGCCTTCATTTAAACCATATGTCAACAGACAAGATTTTAAACAGAAAACTCATTACTTGAAGGATCTGCAGTACCAACAACACAGTGCCTCAAAGTTCTAAAGTTATTTCTATGGAATTAAAAGGCATGTACTGGCGGGGCATGGTGGCTCACGTCTGTAATACCAGCACTTTGCGAGGTCGAGGCGAGTGAATCACCTGAGATGAGGAGTTTGAGACCAGCCTGCCCAACATGGTGAAACCTTGTCTCTACTAAAAATACAAAAAGTTAGCCAGGCATGGTGGCGGGTGCCTGTAATCCCAGCTACTCGGGAGGCTGAGGTAGGAGAAACACTTAAAACTGGGAGGCTGAGGTTGCAGTGAGCCAAGATCGCGCCACTGCACTCCAGCGTGGGAGACAAGAGCAAAACTCCATCTCAAAAAAAAAAAAAAGGCATGTACTATATATGTTGCCGCAGTTAGACAATGAGATTGTGTATGACAGAGATATACCAGGAAACCTGTAAAGGAAGTTTTGAAAACAAAGGAGAATGGAGCCCACTGTACTAAAAATAATTTTAATTTCTCACAGATGCAAGCAGTCAAGAAAACACAGGAAATCTAAGAACAAAGCATTGGTGCCTCCAAGCTTCCTAGTTTTTGTCCTTTTACATTTACAGTTCATTCACAACAACTGTGGCTGTGAGTAAACATGTCTTTCTTTAATGGTGACACAGCTACACAAATCTTCCAGCTCCTGGTCCATGAAACAGCTATGACAATCATTTAGCCTGCCCCCTGCTGCCTATCTCACAAAACAGCAATACTGTTGGGTTTTGAGACTGACAATTCCTCCTCTAGAAGAAACAAAAGTTATAGCTACCAAAAAATTCATAAGATTTTGCTTAGACTGATACATTTCTCCAGGAATATATAGCTGGATTGGGAGAGGGTGAGAGTAGGGGACAAACTCATGCACTCAGTATTCCTTCCAAGAACTAACCATAAGGACTACAGAAGGCTATAGCAGACTCCAAGCCAACTCAAGAATTCAAGGCGTAAGTCAAAGTTTATCTCCCAGATCAGCCCCTGAAGCTTTAAATCTTCAGGTGGATTCTGGCCCCAATATGGTCCTGTAGTGGGTTCTACAATAGGAATAAAAGCTCCAGGGTTAAACAGGGCTTTTGTGCCTGCTGTATTTCAGAAAGTAAATAAAACAATGTGGAAAAGTGTGTAAATTTATGATTCTCTTATCTTTAAGAATCACAGTTCCACAGTCTTAAATGCCTGTTACATTCTTTGTAATGATAGTTCTTGAGGAAAGTGCTGAATCTTACATTCTGAGTGTTAGGAAACTATCTCTTTTCCTTAACCCAGGCCCTTGAGAAAATATAACTAATTCACAACTAGTGGTATTTAAAAAAACTGAGTTGTTAACATCTGCTAATTTAGCCTATAGCAAAGTGCTAGATCAGAGCTGCAACACATTTAAGTAAAAAGGAAGAAACTAGGAACATACATTTAACCAGAATTAATTTTCTAGTGGGGCTCAGAATACCAAGAAAGGTCTATTTCACCCATATTAGAGGAATTTCTAATCTCACGATGACCCTGTACTTGCCTCCATCATGTCGGCATGCATGCGAGTCAGCCGTTGCAACCGTACTTTCTTTCTTGTCCTTGTGTTATAGATGGTGTCACCCTTCTTTAGCTCTCCCTGGTAAATGCGAACGTAAGTTAATTGTCCAAATCGACCTACCTAGAAGTCAAGATCGGGTAGGGGCAAGAAGAATAAAAAGAAACATAATAATCAAAGTACTGAGGAAAGCTTCATTAAGTCCCTCCGAGTATTCTCTACCAATTTTAGTAAACTATCTTACATACTTCAGTTTATTGTCATAAACTAATACTAGCTTTGAACACAGATAAATGGCTGTTACTCATCAATCTTTTTGGTATCACAATCTAAGTTATTTCTGTTTCCTTTGAAATAAGCTATTAGTATTAGAACAAAATTTTTAAATTTTTTACATAATACAGAAGTATCTTTTGCCTTCTAACATTATTTCGTAAGTTTAATACAATAAGATATCAGACAAAACAAGGTATAATTGGAAAAACAACAAAGATACCATTAGAAACAGTAGGTGTGTGCTATACATCTAAAATACAATCTCTGATAATCATGTGGAAAATTATGCAAGTAAGAGTTCTGTGGCTGGGCTGGTCGCTCAGGCCTGTAATCCCAGCACTTTGGGAGGCAGAAGCAGGTAAATCACCTGAGGTCAGGAGTTCAAGACCAACCAGGCCAACATGGCAAAACCCCATCTCTACTAAAAACACAAAAATCAGCCGGGGGTGGTATCGCACCTATAATCCCAGCTACTCGGGAAGCTGAGGCAGGAAAATTGCTTAAACCCGGGAGGCGGAGGCTGCAGTGAGCCAAGAACTCACCATTGCACTCCAACCTGGGTGACAGAGTAGGTGAGACTCTGTCTCAAAAAAAAAAAGAGTTCTGTGAAGTGATTGAATATACTAGCAGTGACCAATTAACATATATTTAAAAGTTCCCAGTTCTTACCATGTTAATTGTACGCTTAACAAAATAGCAATAGAAATCCCAACAGGAAATTTTAAACGTGATTAGTGATTTTAAATTCATTCAGAGGAATAAATAGGCAAAAACAGAAATTTTTCAAAATCTATGGTAATGATATAAAACTAACCCTGACATATATAAAAACATATTAAAATGCTTGAAACTCACAAAGTTCAGAAACAGCACAAATTAAACTAACCACCCCATACAGTATAGTATAAAAATCTAAAGTATAAAATATATTTGTCAATAGATGGTAAGGAAACATGACAAATCAATGGAAAAGGAAAAAAGGATTGTGCATAAAGTACTAACTGGACAAATGATACTCTATTTGGAGGCAGAGGAAATACATTTAGATCCTACCCACCAAACCAAATACCAGTTGAATTAATAATGGGGAAAGAAAAAAAAAACCGTAAAAAAGTAGAAGGAACGAAACTAAATATTAACAAAATATATACAAATAAAAGGTTTCTAAGGTTAAAAATTAAAGAATGACTAAACGAAAAAGACTGACATATTTGAGTATATGAACTTTAAAGCACTGATTGCTTTTAAAAATCAAAATATATTTCATCAAGATGAAAGATTACAATAAAATTTTTCATTTGTTAAATCAGTAATGATTTTTAAATAATACTCAATGATGATATTCATTGAAATAATCCAATACATTAATTTGGAGAGTACGAACGCAATCTGGCAATATAAACCATTAAATATGAAAACATTCTATGCCTTTAACTCAATAATCACTATTCTGGGAATCCTAAGAAAATATTCTTATAGATGTATTTTTAAAAGCTTTACGTGTAAAAAATTTTACTGTAATGTTTCTACTTTTTAATTAAAAAAATTTTCCCCTAATTTTGGAGGTAATAAATATACTGTAAAATATTTTTAAAGTAGGAAAAAGCCCCCAAAATATAATCCCATCCCAGAAATAACCACTCTTAACACTTCCAACTTATCTACCACTTTTCCCCACTTAAAATATTACTAACAGAAGCAACAGCATTTCCACAAAAAGCCCATCCAGTCCCCAAATCTTGGTTTCTAATGCCATTTTACTTAAAAAGGAACCAGTGCTCCTTGGAGAATGGCTGACTCTAGGGCTAGGACACGGAATATACAAGATAAGCCTGGAGCGTCTTGTAGTGCTGGCAAGTAAGGAAGTATTCTCAAAAAGGCAAAACATTGGAAGATGTTAAAGGAACACAGGAGTCAACTGAGAGTTCCCAATCGCCAAACCCAGTCACTCTGAACGACAAATGACATACTCAAAGTCATAGTCATGATTATAACTCAAAGTTCAAAATACGTATACATGAGTCCATACTGATATTAAATAAGCGATTGTCCAAATAAACAAATGAGCACGGAAGAAAGACCAATCTCCCATTCAGAAGAATTCCAAATAACTTATGTAGATACTGCCCCCTCAAGGGGGTGGAACATAATTCCCCACCCCTTAAGTGTTGGCTGAGTCAAGTGACTTCCTTTTAAAAAGTACACTATGAAAAGGGGAATAAAAAAAGTACAGTAACTTTATAGCGGAGAAACCTGTCAAACACTATCTCAGTCAGGTGTGGTGATTGAGGTTAGCATTAACAATGATAAATCATGCCGCAAGTCTGTACCTTGGATATGATGCAAAAAGAATAACACTTTATCTCGATGGTAGTCCTCCTAAAAACATGATCTAATCATGTGAAAAACATCAAATAATAAACCCAAATTGAGCGACACTCTACAAAAGAGCTGACCAATAATTCTCAAAAATGTCAATCTCGTGAGAAACAAGAAAGTCTAAGAAACTGTTACAGCCTAGGAGAGCATGAGGAGACACGACAATCAAATATAACATGGTCCTCTGGATGGACCTTCTGTAGTCCTTCTGTCTAGTGAGACGGAAAAAGGACCTAGACAAAAACTAAAGAAATTCAAATGAAGTATGGATTTTAGTTAATAATAATATACCAATATTGGTCCATTAGTTGCGACAGTGTATATTAAAAATAGAGGAAACTGGGTACAGGATATACAGGAATTCTGTGGACTATCTTCATAACTTTTCTTTAAAATATTCTAAAATAAGTAAGTTTGTTTCTTTTTAAATCACAAACATCTTTTCATGTCAAAAAATAAGCATTTCAACATAACTTTTAAAGTCTGAATAATGTTGCACTATAAGAATGTACCTCAGTTTATTTATCAAATTGTAATTACTGGGCATTTTATTTTTATTTATTTATTTTTTTTCGAGATGGAGTCTTGCTCTGCCGCCCAGGCTGGAGTGCAGTGGTGCGATCTCGGCTCACTGCAACCTATGCCTCCCGGGTTCAAGCAATTCTCCTGCCTCAGCCTCCTGAGTAGCTGGGATTACAGGTGCCCGCCACCATACCTGGCTAATTTTTGTATTTTTAGTAGAGACGGGGTTTCACATGTTGACCAGACTGGTCTCAAACTCCTGACCTTGTGATCCGCCCGCCTCAGCCTCCCACTCCTGACCTTGTGATCTGCCCGCCTCGGCCTCCCAAAGTGCTGGGATTACAGGTGTGAACCACCGCGACCGGTTGGGCATTTTCAATTGTTTGTGAGATTTTGGTTTTATAAGGTAAGCTGAAGCTAACATTAATTCGCTACCCTTCATTAGTTCCTTAGGACATATTTCTAGAAATGGACCCAATGTTATTTATAATAGCAGAAACCTGGAAACAGTATGAACGTCTAACAATTAGGAAATTTTAAGCAAATTTTGGTGTATCTACTTGATGCACTGTTACGCTACTACTTAAAATGTTTAAACTATTTATAGAAACATGGACCATTATCTATTGTGACATTAAATAAAAAGAGCAAGACAAAACTATACAGGTAGTATGAGTTCAGTAAAAATGTACACTCTTCAGGCAAAGAGAAGAGACTAGAAAGAAATGCACCTAATAACAAAAGAACTATCATGTCAGAGCTTTGGAAATTCTCTATCTGCTCCTTCTACTTTTCCTATTTTACGCATCTTTCATAAAGGTCAGAGTCATTCTGTAATAGGAATAAAGCCTAGAAGTAAAAACATTCTACAGATAGCAGTTAAATACATTAAAAAGCAACTTACCTCCAGTTTAAAAGCCAGGCCTACAAACGGGTGGGAATTGTCTCTACTGGAGTTCATTAGGATTTTGGTTTTCTCTTTTGAGTCACTTAAAATAAAAGAAATGTAAATCTATGAGATGTAATATTGATATTTCTATCACTTTATTTCATCAGGAAGTATTATCTGAGAAAAAGCACGTGTGTGGGATATTACTGGTGTCATACATAAGTAAAATTTCACTGAAAGAGATCAATAGAAGTAAGTTCTCAGCTGGGCATAGTGGCTTATGCCTGTAATCCCCACACTTTGGGGGACCAAAGTGAGAGGATCACTTGAGCTCAGGAGTTTGAGGTTGTGGTGAGCTATTACTGCACCACTGCACTCCAGCCTAGACAACTGAGCAAGACTTTGTCTCAAAAAAAAAGGTCTTCAGAGCTTAGCTTAGTTACTACACAGTGATAGGACAAGAGTAGACTAAAAAACACAGAAATGGTCTCATAGGGAAAGAAAAGAAAATAATCAATGAGTTTTTTTTTTGAAGTTTGTTTTTTTTTTTTTTTTTTTTTGAGACACAGTCTTGCTCTGTCACCTAGGCAGGCTGGAGTGCAGTGGCGCAATCTCAGCTCCCTGCAGCCTCCGCCCTCCGGGTTCCAGCGGTTCTCCTGCCTCAGCCTCAGCTGGGATTACAGGCGCACACCACCACGCCCAGCTGATTTTTGTCTTTTTAGTAGAGATGGGATTTCTACATGTTGGTCAGGCTGGTCTCGAACTCCTGACCTCAGGTGATCCGCCCGCCTCGGCCTCCCAAAGTGCTGGGATTACAGGCGTGAGCCACTGCGCCCGGCAGAAGTTTGTTTCTTAAAGTTTTTTTTTTTTAACAGTTATGTCTGAAAACATCTAGTCCCAAATGAAAAAATTTTCTAATGATGTAAACCTTGAGAGATAGTAAAACAAATCATACTTTTAACTCAAAACAGAATATGATATGGGAACTGATATAATATTTTTCTATGTCAAAATTGTTACCCAAATAAAAACCGTGATTAATGTTTGTAAATTATGAAAAAAAATCACAGACGTAACTAGAAGAACCATCCTTAAATTCCTTCACAGTGCACAAATATGAAAGTATTTCTGCATAAACTAAGATTCAGTTTTCAAGACTTACTCCTCCTGATTGAGAACAGCATAGTTCTGGACTTCAGATGGATTTGGGAGGTATTCTAAAACAGCATCTAAAAGAGGCTGAACTCCTTTGTTCTTCAGGGCGCTTCCCAAAAATACAGGAGTAAATGATCTTTTCAGAGTAGCTCTTCGAATTGCTATCTACAAAAGAAAACAATTTAATGGTAGTTAATGTTAAAATTATATGTTGTGCTTCAAGTCAATTACAAAAGAATAAAATGAACCGATACTCTACTCTTTGGAGTGCTGACTCTAATAGAGACTAAAATCAGGTCCCCAATGAACTTAAGGTCAAAATACAAAGAAAAAAATCACTTTCTCCTTCAGGGTGGGGAAGTGATTTACTATACAACTGCTTTCGACACTCTTGGAATCACTAATTGTCACTAATTTTCAATTTGCTAAAAAAAAATACATATACACATAGAAAATAAACACACTAATAGAACACTGCAAAGAGTATGCTACAATTGTGTAAAATGGAGGAAAAAGTAATATATATGCAAAACCAAAAGCCTATGGAAAGATATACCAGAAACTATTAACTGGTAACCTGTTTCAGGGACGGGGAAGAGAACTGGGAAGACGGAAAAAAAATAAAATAAAAGGGTGTTTACTGTTTACCTTTGTATACCTTTTAAATATTTAAACCATATGAACATATGCTCGATTAAGGAACATTTATCTTTTTCTCTTTGTAAAGAGCATACATACAGGAAACCAAACAGTACAAATCTCTCATAAATTACAGGTCATGACAGTAGCAGGCTCCAGGTCCTGCCCCAACCCTTAGTGAAACACCATCAATGTGTCTGCTAGCTGAGCAGGCCTTAGAGAATACGTAGTGCAGCTTTAGCTCTAGCAGCTGGAAGAGGCCAGCAATAGTGCTGTGGCCACAACCAACAAATGAATAAAATAACCTGACACTCTTTGGAGTGCTGGCTCTAATAGAAACTAAAATCAAGTCCCCAATAATTTAAGGGTCCTCAATAACTTTTCTCATTTGAAGATATTATATAACTCACTTAAAAAAAGTAATATACCATGTCAAGTATTTTTTGAGGAAGCCAATTATGTTAAATAAATGTACTGAGATTTCATTAATAAAGCCCATACATAAAAGCATCATGTCCCCTCCCTACAAAAAACAAACAACTTCTTTTTGTTGTTAATATAAGACTTATTTTGAAAGCACTTGCCTTTAAATCAGAAATCGAGGGGATTTTTTCTTCCAGAAACATCTCACCAAGCTGTTCATCTGAATTGGCAACACATTCAATTAGCTCCTGCCGGTGGTCAGTGGCCGCCGCCCTTAATTCAGCTGGAATCTCACCATATCGAACAATCTGACTAAGAAAACAAGTATTTTGGTGCTTTAAGGATATTCAACTTGATATATGAAGGACTAATGAAAAAGATATGATTAAAACATTTTTTTAGGTAAGACAGAGCTCTGATACATTTGCATTCAAATGGCAAACAAGACTAATGCATACCTTTAAAATGCACACAGAATAATAGATAAATATACCGTAACAGGCAAGTTTAAAGACAAGGTTGCACTACCAGTAACTGAAGAGCTAAAACAGTCCACTATCATAAGAAAAAAAATCTCTGGTTTTATAATAGACATCACATTCTACTTTTCTGCATATCAAGTTTTACAGAAGATAATGATAAAATATATAACACAAAATCTTCCCAATGTAATGCAACCTGGTTTTATCCTTACTCAATATACAGTAAAACACAAGTTCAAAACAATGACTTGACAAAGTATCAACTAAATCAAAGTTTAAACTCTTCAGTGTAGTTTTTACTGTATTCTAATTATTTTAAAACTGGCAAGCATGCAAAGTAATAACAGCATCCATTTACTGAATACTTATAATGCAGTAAGCACTAAACTAAATATCTGACAAGCTATTTATTTGATCTTCACATATGAAGTAGCTTTTATTATCTGCATTTTCAGATCAACTAACTTACATAGGCAAAGTAATTTGCCCGACGCTGTCCTACTAGTAAACAGAAGAGGTAAGATTCAAAGCCAACCTGTCTGGGGCCCATCTGAGTTCTTGAAAATTCTATTAATCATATTCTTATTAATCACATTCTTATTAATCACAACATAACAATCTCTAGCGAGCAGCACTAGGAAGACCTTACTCTATTCCTTTCCATTAATAACAGACCTGATCATACACTTTTTAACAAAGAATATCCTAATTTGTAGTTTAAAAAAAAGGGTGACTAAATATGGCAGACTCTTCAATCTGTGACATCAGTTCTCCATTCCTCCAGAGGCTGAACAGGTAAAATTACAAATCAAATGTTCAAAGCTAAAATGGATATACTTGATATGATATTTAAAAGCAATCTGAAAACTTTTCAAGGTATTTCTTTTAAAATGGAAATTAATATAAAAAATTAAGCGTTTCAGAAAATACATTCCTAACTTTAATAAAGACAAAAGAAGCCATTTCCAAGGAAACAAAAAGTAACTCTTAATATTCTAAGACTCCCCACAGCCTCAGATCTTAGTTTCAACCTTCCTGGCAAGCTCCCTGCTTCTTAGCCTTTCACGTGTCAGAATCATCTGTGGATTCCTTTCCAAATATACATACAGTAAACTAGGGCTGGAGAAGGGTACATGTACATTAAGAAGCTGCATCTGTGGTTCTGATGTACAACAAAGTTTAAGAGTCTCTACTTCTGACAACAGAAATATGTGCCTTGGTAATTCTGGGAAAGTGGATTCATTCATTCATTTACAAATATTTTTGAGTCCCTATTATGTACTAGGCAGTTGCAGGGGCTGGGACATAGCAGTGAATAAAGTTGGAAAAAATAAAATGAAAAATTCTGCCTTTCTGGGCCTTATATCATAAGAAGTAGAAGGTAAACTTTGCTGTCATTACTCAGTTGTCACATAAAAAGTGAGAGAAACACCTTATCCCCTGGACAGACTCCATCCTTTTCCTGCTTACAAGATGGCTGATGAAGATAAATTCTACAGTTCACTGATCACAATGCCATTCACCCACCTGCCTGACCTGCAATCCCAATTCCATAGCAGAGGAAGGAAATCCCTCAGGAAGTGCCTGTGGAGAAACTACCAGGCTCCAGAGGTCACTCCTCAGAACAAAGGATCATTTATGACTCCTCACATTGTCTAGATCAATGTCACTCAAAGTATGGTCTGCAGACCTGTAAGAGCAGCATCAACTGGAAACCTTCCAGAAATGCAAACTACGGGCCCTACCGCAATGGACTGATCAGCATCTCTGGAGGCAGAGCCAGGACTATGTCTTTTAACAAAGTCTCCAGGAGACTGTTATGAATGCTGAGGTTTGGTAACCACCAGGCAATTGCAGTACTTTGTAGGTAAAGGTCGCTCAAAAGCTGATGAACCAAATACCACATCAAAAAGTTACCAATTTATTTCTTGCATTTCCCAAACTACATTTGTACAATTTTAACTGTTTTAACTTATCAATCTTTTTTGTCTATGTAATTATAAAGCAGGAGGAGCAAATATTTATGACCCCTATTTTCTTCCTAATTTTTATCCCAATACCCCAGACCTGGCAGCTGCTCTATAAAAGTCCACAGAATGAATGAATAAATGAACAAGTGCAAAAAGATATAATACATTTACTAACCCAAATTTACTAACCCAAACTGAAGGCCTCCTTCCACCACACCACGCGTGCCATAATGTGATATGAGTTTATTACTCAAAAAGTAACACAGTCTCTCTCAGAATAAATACTAAATAAAATGGGGAGCAACAAGGATTAAAGGCATTAAAACAAAACCATCTCAGAGTATTCTTCCAGCCACATTTCAAAAAGATAGTTACTCTGGGTTTGATGAACTTATCCTTTCCTTCTTTTTAATGCTTTTTAAAATTTAAAATTTTAATAATGTATTTTTAGCACTTACCCAAAGTCTCCATCAAAATAGATGGCTCGTTCCTCAATAAGATCTATAATACCTTTAAAATTACCCTCCAAACCAATGGGTATCTGCATAAACGCTGCATTATGATTTAGTTTAGACCTGAAAAATAAAAGTACACGTGTTTACCTTTTTTCTTTTCCCCTAGTCCCTTTGAAATGAGTATTTTAAAAAATCAATGGCAGACACTGGAGAACTGAGAAGGGTGTTACCATCAGGTCAGAACAGAAAATACAAATCTGTTGGGAACAGACTGACAATGTAACTCAAGGAGCTCAGGAAGCCACAACCCCATTCAGGCAACAAAAAGAACTCCAGAATAACTGTTTTACCATCAGATCCCCAGATACACTGGATCAAAAGCAAAAGGGGGAAGAATAGATAATGGGGGGCTAGCCGGGAAATTAAATAGTAGGATAGCTGAGCCCACCTTTTATTTATTTATTTATTTATATTTTTTTTGAGAGAGTCTCCCTCCGTTGCCAAGGCTGAAGTGTAATAGCACAATTTTCGTTCACTGCAACCTCTACCTGCCGGGTTCAAGCGATTCTCCTGCCTCAGCCTCCCGAGTAGCTGGGATTACAGGCGCCTGCCACCATGCTCGGCTAATTTTTTGTATTTTTAGTAGAGACAGGGTTTCACTATGTTGGCCAGGCTGGTCTTGAACTCCTGACCTTGTGATCCACCCGCCTCGGCCTCCCAAAGTGCTGGGATTACAGGCGTGAGCCACCGCGCCCGGCCCAGGCTCAAAACTGAATAGAAACTGCATTCACTGGCAAAAATTCTCATTGGAAAAGAATATGCTCTAGCTACCACTGTTTAGTCTAGACTCTAAACTCCCATCTATAACTATGGTTAAAGATCTAAGAATTACCAAATATTTGAAGGAAACCAAAAGCTAGAAAGAGAATGTGAACTTAATAAAACTTATCTCCAAGAAGAGAGTTACTAGAGCAAAGAAAATAAAGTGTAAAGATTTGAGAAACGATTACCTCTACTGATAAAAATGTTGCAATAAAAGAGAAAGTTTACGAAAATTAAGTACATAATTGCCGAAAAAAAAGTTTTAAGGCAAGCTAAATAACTGAAGAGACACAAATGAATATCAAATCAGTGAGCTGGAAGATCAACCTCAAGAATTCTCTCATAAGCGCAATGCAAAATGAGAAGGAGACAGAAAGAATAAGTATGATAGAAAAGGTAAGACATGAAGGTCAGATCTAGAAGTTCCAGATTTTTATCTGCTTTATAGAAGTTACAAAATGGAAAACAAATAAATGGGAGTGGAGAAAAGAATAAACCGAAGCAATCAAATAAATGCTAAAACAGTGTTTCCTTGGAATTCAGAAGATTCGGTGAAAAAAGTCCATCTATTGCCAAGCACAAGTAAAATAAGGACAAAAAGTAAAAACATTTTACCAAAAGTTATAAATACCCAACTAAGAAAATGTTCACTTTCATATCAAATATATCACTTCCATCAGATTTTTTGTCATCAGACACACCATTCTCAGCCTGTCCACTACCATAAACTTTACACCTATATATCCATCAACTGTGCCATGTGAAACATAAGTATGAACTCTACAGCTACACTTGCACATCTACAAAAGGTGAAAAGTGAAATTCTGACCTTTTTAAAGGCTTTGTGAAATATACAGTATTGTGTGAAATTTAAAATGCTATAAATACTACCGGTTCTATCTGGTACAGAAAGGAAGTGTTACTGTTGTCCTAGAAAATATGTTTCCATCTGAAAACAAGAAAATCTCATCTCTATGGCAAGCTATTTAAGGGCATTAATTAAAATGATTCAAGGAAAAAGTAAAACCAAAGATGATCTTTCGTCTAAATAAAACACAAGGCATTTTTAGAATCTAGATTATAACTTCTCTAATAATAGCAAAACAGTATAAACAGACTGTTTTCTGAATCCATCTTCAAATTCCCTAGAATTTAAGTAATATTGTCCCCATTTTACAGAGAAGGTAGCTGATGAGAACATACCACAAGTCAATTTACTAAAATCAATGTTCCACTTACTAACTCACATAAATACATTTAAAAAGCTAAATTTAAGAATAAAGTTTAATGACAGTGAATTAATCATCCTTCTGGATATAAGGTTTGCTGTCTAGAGCATCACATCCTCTTTGTCCATTCTAAGGCTCATTACCTCATTTGCTGCAGGGCCCTGGCTGGGTTGGAGCCCAGTCGGTCCAATTTGTTAATAAAAGTTAGAAATGGAACGTTGTAGCGTTTCATCTGACGATTGACAGTCATGGTCTGGCACTGTACCCCTCCAACAGCACAGAGAACAAGGACTGCACCATCCAACACTCTCAGGGCCCTTTCAACTTCTATTGTGAAGTCCACATGCCCTGAATAAGATGAAGTATGAGAGGGTCTTAAAGAGCAATCTGAATTTTTAACATACGCACTATTAAAAGTTTTTGTATCTCTGCTCGTCACAAAAGTCTTCTAATTAGAATGTAGATTCCTGAGCTCACCAATACTATTCACCAATCCTTAAGTGGAGGGCCCGGCAAGACCACTTCAAGAAGATACTAGGGCACAGGCACCTTTACAATCAGCTAGAATATGTAGAAGGCAAGAATCTGCCTACTCACAATTACTTGCACAAAATTTTCAAGAAAACTACGTAAGGATGAAGTGCTCTAGGTCCTAAGTTAGGCTTCTTTAATAGGAATTCAGTGTTATACTTTTGAGTATTTGACACTCAAAAATTAATTGGGTCATAGTAACAGAAAGAACCAAATGTGCTTTTGCCAAAAGAAGCTGCAATAAAACCAAGAATCCAACTTACCAGGAGTATCTATAATGTTAATATTGACATCTTTCCACATGGTGTAAGTGGCCGCTGACTGAATAGTGATTCCTCTTTGTCTCTCTAGTTCCATGGAATCCATGACAGCACCAACTCCATCTTTACCTTTCACCTAAACACAAGCACAGCAATTCAGACTTTCTCTGTTCCTGCATTCCAAGAAGGAAAGAAAACTTAACTGAAATGGAAACAGTTGCCAGGTGCAGGGGCTCATGCCTATAATCCCAGTACTGTGGGAGACTGAGGCAGGAGGATAATTTGAGCCCAGAAGTTTGAGACCAGCCTGAGCAACAAAGTGAGACCCCGTCTATAAAAACTTAAAAGAACACCAGAACACAGATACTTAAGCAACTTTCAGATAGGCCTATCAAAGGTCCACTGTTACCACTGTTTTAATCGTTCAGGTTTACAAGCTTTATTAAATAATGGCAACAAAACAATTAAAATCAGGTTCTAATTCATCCGGAATCAACCATGAATATATACCTCATGCATCTGTGCAATTCTGCCAGTGTAGTAAAGGACTCGTTCTGTTAATGTTGTTTTCCCAGAATCAATGTGAGCTGAGATTCCAATATTTCGTATTTTTTCATTAGGAATCACCCCTGATGAAGACCATCGGCAGGCATTCCAATTCACCTGAGAAAAATACGAGAGCTCAATTCTACGCACCTTTTATAAGAGAGAACAACAGAGAATTAAAGGAGTATGGTGGACATTATTCCTCCAAGAAATCTCATTGGATATGACATAGCTTGAGAAAGGCACCAGGGGAAACGTTTAAGCCTGGAACTCTTGTAATCAGAGGAGAGACTACAAACGACAGAAAAGGCGTATTCTTTTAAATTAATTAACGAATAAATCAAATTTATTTAAAATGGGAGATAATTTTGACTACAGATTTGAAAATACACACTGGGGCAGATAAAATCACAAAGACAGCTCCAAAAAACTTTAATACAAAATACAAATTTTAGCTTAAATTTAACTTGTTTTCCCTTTCTCCTTTATTGTAGTTCACAGATGACAAATATGTTTGAGAACTTATATGCTCTATGCAGTGGTGCTAATGGCTCCAAAAGATTTACAATTCCCTCGAAACAAAAACAATTCATGAAGTTTGTTTTAACTTTACTCTGGGGGCAGGGGATGGGGATCCCTATTAGATGGAATTAAGATACAATATAAACCTTTCCCTATAGGACTGCACTTCCACAATGTACAACTATTTATGGGAAAAGAGAGGCAAAAAAAAAAAAACAAAAACAAAAACAAAAAACAACCTTAGAAAAGGTGGATAAAATATGGAAGTATTTGAGTGACAGGTACTTTTAGCTGATTAAACCCCAGGGATACCAGAGAGCAAAACAAACAAGTTAACGAGCTAATGTGCAGGCACGGAGGGGCTTTTCAGCACTGACGCGCGACCGCCAGTATTCGGAGCTGCCAGTCAGGAAGACTCAGGGGTGTCACTGCCTTCCATGGCCCAGAAGAGACCACAAGGTCTCGGGAATGGTCCCGATTCAGTCTCTCTGTGCTCCAGTACCTGCTTCCTCTGCCATCCTAGGGAGGCGGGGGCCCTTCCGCGCCCCAGAGCCGTGACAGCTGCGGCTCCCAGCAGTCTCATCGCAAGCACAGAGCACGCGACAACTCCCGTGGCTCCGGGTCGGTTCAGCTGCCGGTAAGGCACCGGGAAGCGGTCAAAGTCACGCCGGCCGCCAATGTTGTAAGAGCACTTCCGGGGCAAAGGACGCAAGGAAAAAGAGAGTGAGGAAATGAAAGAGAAGCAACTGGACTGGAGGCGGAGCAGTGCCTACGCTGCTCGCGCGCCTTCTACCGACTTGGAAGAGAAAGTGCAATCGCTTTGCGTTTGCGCCCAGTAAGACGACACAGGTGTATGGGTGGGGGAAGGGAGTCCTTCTTTGGTCTTCGTCTTCTTTTTCAAATATTACCTCTGTATTAAAATACAGCCTTTAAACATGGTTGTTAGGCCTGTAAAGCAATGTGGAGAAGTGTATATAACAGAATTTAAGTAGGTAAAAGGCAAAATTATCTATTACAAATATATATATATGTGTATATATATGACATGGCCTGAAAAAGAAAGTGGAAAAAATATAGTGAATGAACTATCAATTATAACTACAAACATTTCAAAATGTTATTTGTTATTGTTCGATGTCAGATATTAATATCTAGTCCATATGGAAGACTGCATCCTTGACTATTCTGCTTGGGTGTGTTAGAGGCATGTTGAACTTAACAGGTCCAAAATTGAGCTTCGGCTCTTCTTCCCCAAACCTTCTACAGTCTTCTCCAACTCATAAATGTAAGCTTTAGTGATTTTAGCCAAAAATGTTAGTTACTTTGACACCACGCTGTGACATCTCTGGTCTAATCAGTCAGCATATCCTGTAAGCTCTACTTTCAGAAAAATATCCAGAACTTGGCCGGGCGCGGTGGCTCACGCCTGTAATCCCAGAACTTTGGGAGACTGAGGTGGGCAGATGACGAGGTCAGGAGATAGAGACCATCTGGCTAACACGGTGAAACCCCGTCTTTACTAAAAATACAAAAAAAATTAGCCTGGCGTGGTGGCGGGCCCCTGTAGTCCCAGCTACTTGGGAGGCTGAGGCAGGAGAATGTAGTTAACTCGGGAGGCGGAGCTTGCAGTGAACCGAGATCGTGCCACTGCACTCCAACCTGGGCGACAGAGCTAGACTCTGTATTTAAAAAAAAAAAAAAAATCCAGAACTTACTTCTCCGCACCTCTCAGTACTGCCATTTCTGGAAGGAACTATGGTAATAGCCTCGTAACCGATCGCACTGCTTCTATCCTTGCTGTTGTCAGTGGGCCGGTTCAGGTGCTTGACTTCGCCACAAGAATTTGAAAGCAAGTACAAAGTAAGAGTAGGCGAAAAAATTTATTTGGTTTACCAAAAGTACACTCTGAGAGGCAGAGTGGGCTGCTCAGAGACAGAGAGATAGACAGCCTTTAGTATCTTTAGGGAATTCCCTTTATGGGTGAGGCAGGAGAACAGGGTCTGGAGGCAGGGAACCGAAGGCCCTGCTGACTTCCTAGAGCTGAATCAAAAGGAAAACCCCACCTCTCCATGCCCAAGTAACAAAAGGATCAGAGGCTACTCCCAAATGCATTGCATTGCAGATAAAAAAATGGAAAGTACCTCTGACTGGTCCCCTATGGCAAACAGTCAGACTGGTTGCAGGCGAAGTCCTCATGTGTAACTTTGTAACTTCACTTCAGCCTCTGATTGATCATCTCCTGCAACCAAGCAGGCTGGTTGTGGGCCACTCCTTCATTTACACAGGATGTAACCAAGTAACCAATGGAAACCCTCTAGTGGGTATTTAAGTTCCGGAATAACAGATGCTCTTGAGCTGTGGAGTGTACTTTTGTTTCAACACATCTGTGCCTTCATTGCTCCATTCTTTCATTGCTTTGCTTGTGTGTTTTGTCCAATTCTTTGTTCAAACACCAAGAACCTGTACGACTCATAGTCAAGACCCTTCACTGGTAACATGGGAGATGCACATCCATATTAATAAAATACTGGTAAGTTCAAGTATGCAAAGCTGGACCTGTGGTTGGCACATGTACTCAGGATCTACATGTTCTAACACAGGGGTACCCAACCTCTGGAACAGGGACCAGTACCAGTCCATGGCCTGTTAGGAACCAGGCCACACGGTAGGAGGTAACAGTGGGCAAGCAAGTGAAGCTTCATCTGTATTTACACCCTCTCTTTATCACTTGTTTTACCACCTGAGCTCTGCTTCCTGTCAGATCAGCAGTGGCATTAGATTCTCATGGGAGTGTGAACCCTATTGTGAACTACGCATTCAAGGGATCTAGGTTACACACTCCTTATGAGAATCTAATGCCTGATGACCTGAGGTGGAGCGAAGGTGGGGCTGCTAGTGTTGGGGAACAGCTGCAAATACAGATTAACATTAGCAAAGAGGTTTGACTGCACAGAGACCATAATAAATCAATTGCTTGCAGATTCATATCAAAACCGTATCAGTGAGTGGCAAGTGACAAAAGCTGCACTGGTGGCAAGCTTTATAGTGGCAAGTGAGTTGATGTACTTTAATTTTACAGCTGTATCTGATGGCAGACTTTAAAATCATGCGTGACCCGCCTATTATTTTATTTACCAAATCTGTCCACGCTTCCTTCCCACACTGAGCACTTGTCTCAGTCACAGTTTTGGTAAGCCCACAAGCCAACCCTAGCCAAATGAGTAAAAAACAAATGTCACTGGAGAACTTCTTTGAAAATGGGGACAGACCCAATGATGAGACAATGGAAAACTGTAAGACTGACAATAAAAGGAAAATTGCATTTAAAAGAAAATACCTAGAGCCCTACTTAAGTTGCAGGTTCATTGCAACAGGTGATTCACATTCTCCAAGCCTGCTTTGTAAAATATGTGGCAAGAGACTATCCAACAAACCCATGAAAACCTTCAAAACTGCTTCACCACATGGAGACCAAGCACCCTACATTAAAAGAGAAGCCTTTGGAGTTTTTCAAAAGAAAAAACATGAACACGAAGAAAGAAGCAATTATTGAAGGCCACCACTTCCATCAAATGTACCTGCACCGACAGCATCATTCTTGGTAGCTAACAGCATTGCTAAAGCTAAGACGCCCTTTACTATTGGAGAAGAATTGAACCTGCCTGCTGCTAAGGACATTTGTCGTGAACTTTTAGGAGATGCTGCAGTTCAAAAGGTGGTACGTGTGCCTCTTTGGGCTAGCACCATAATTAGAGGAAATGATGAAATAGCAGAGGATATCGAGGCACGATTGTTAGAAAGGATTAATGGAGCTGGGCGCAGTGGCTCATGCCTATAATCCCAGCACTTTGAGAGGCCAAGGCGGGCGCATCACAAGGTCAGGAGTTCCAAGACCAGCCTGACCAAAATGGTAAAACCCCATCTCTACTAAAAATACAAAAATTTGCCAGGCATGATGGTGTGTGCCTGTAATCCCAGCTACTCAGGAGGCTGAGGCAGGAGAATCTCTTGAACCCGGGGGGCAGAGGTTGCAGTGAGCCAAGATCATGCCCCTGCACTCCAGCCTGGGTGACAGAGTGAGATTCCATTTCAAAGAAAGAAAGAA
Source organism: Theropithecus gelada (assembly GCF_003255815.1). Classification (NCBI taxonomy): domain Eukaryota; kingdom Metazoa; phylum Chordata; class Mammalia; order Primates; family Cercopithecidae; genus Theropithecus; species Theropithecus gelada. The sequence goes on from NC_037669.1 coordinate 133,453,394, forward strand.
AGAGAGAGAGAGAGAGAGAGAGAGAGAGAGAGAAAGAAAGGAAGAAAGAAAGAAAGAAAGAAAGAAAGAAAGAAAGAAAGAAAGAAAGAAAGAAAGAAAGAAAGAAAGAGAGAGAGAAAGAAAGAAAGGATCACTCTGGTACAAAATCCAGGTTGATGAATTTACCGAGGTTCACAACAAAGCAACAATGCTTGTTTTTGTATGATTTTTCAGGAGGATGTGCAGGAGGATATGTTATGTGCACGTTTGTTGCCTACAAACACCACAGCGGCATAACTAATCAAGTCTTTGAATGATTACATAGCAAAACTGAATTGGTTATTTTGTGTCAGTATTGCACAGACAGAGCAGCTGCCATGACTAGACAGCTTTCTTGTTTCACTACTAGGGTCAAAGAGGTTGCTTCTGAATGTGAGTCTACACACTGAGTCGTCCATAGAGAAATGCTAGCTAGCCGAAAAGTATCACCTGAACTTAACGTTTTGCAGGATGTGATTAAAATTATCAACCACATTAAAGTACATGTCCTTAACTCACGTCTGTTCATACAGCTCTGTGAGGAGATGCACACAGAGCACACCCACCTTCTTATGCACAGAAATGAGATGGATTTTTAAAGGTGGATCACTGGCCAGAGTTTTTGAGTTATGAGAGTCATTCCACAGATTTCTTTTAGAAAAACATCACCACTGGCAGCACATTTCAGTGACACAGAATGGGTCACAGAACTTGCTTAGTCATATGACATATTTAACCTGCTCAATGAACTCAATCCGTCACTTCAGGGGAGAAGGACAACTGTGTTCAAGTTGGCAGATAAAGTGGCTGCATTCAAAACCAAAATGGAATTATGGGGTGATGAGTTAACACTGGGATTTTTAACATGTTTCAAACATTAACAGAGATTTTGAAAGAGACTAAGCCAGGGCTTTCTCTCTCCCAGCTGGTGCATGATCACCTATCTTAGCTTTCAGAAGAGTTTGAGCATTACTTCCCAACCACAAAAGATCCCTGAACTGGGAAGGAATTGATCCATGACCCATTTGTGAATAAATTATTTGTAAATCAACTTTGTCTGTGCTAGAAGAGGATCAATAGTTTTGTAGCAGGAAGAGCCATAGACAAAACCCCTCAGACACTGAGTTAAAGAAGGAAGGGGTTTATTCGTCCGGGAGCACCGGCAAGACTCCTGTCTCAAGAGCCAAGCTCCCAGAGTGAGCAATTCCTGTCCCTTTTAAGGGCTCACAACTCTAAAGGGGCCCACGTGAGAGGGCCATGCTCAATTGAGCAAGCAGGGGGTACGTGACTGGGGGTGCATACACAGGTAATTAGAAAGGAACTGAACAGGACAGGGATCTTCAGAGTGCCTTTTTAATGGAAATAACCAATTAGGTCAGGGGTCGATCTTTAACTACCAGGCCCAGGGTGTGGTGCCAGGCTGTCTGCTTGTGGATTTCATTTCTGTCTTTTAGTTTTTACTTCTTCTTTCTTTGGAGGCAGAACTTTGGCATAAGACAATATGAGGGGTGATCTCCTCCCTTAGTTTGAGATCACAAATAATGGTGGCCTTAAAAGTATGTTTGAGACAACTTCAAAATCTCCATACATTCTGGATTAAAGTCAAGGCAGAATATCCTGAGATTGCCTAAAAAGCATGGAAAAGCCTGCTTTCATTTCCAACACCCTATCTTTGTGAAGTAAGGTTTTCTGCAGTGACACCAACCAAAATGAGTTATGGAGTAGACTGGACATAAGCAACACACTTTGAGTGTCACTGTCTCCTATCACCCCTAGATGGGACTGTCTAATTGCAGGAAGACAAGCTCAGGGCTCCCACTGATTCTACATTATGGTGAGTTGTATACTTATTTCATTATATATTACAATTTAATATATAATGAAAATGATAAAATTGTAGAAATAAAGTACACAATAAATGTACTTGAATCATCTTGAAACCGTCCCCCAACTCTCTGCCAGTAGAAAAATTGTCTTCCATGAAACCAGTCCTTTGTGCCAGAAAGGTTGGTGACCACTGCTGTAACAGGTATTGCATGTATCATTAGCATACAAAATCTCTTCCTGGTGGTGTGTTTTTTACTATCAAAATAAGGAAAAAACTATTAAAAGCTAAACCTTGAGCCTAGCTTACACATGCAGAACCTGAAAAATTTCTAGCCACCCAGTCGCCCTCCCCCTGCCCCTCACTCAAGGCAGGAATTTGTAGCTAATAGCTTCTTGGGTTTTGATGCTAATTGGCTGGAAATTGGGGAAGCTACAATATGAATAAAGGCTTTTGTTCTCTTTCCCGGCTGTACTGGGTGTCAGGAACTTGTAACCATTGGGAAGCGGGCTGGTATCCTGTACAACTTCTTAGCATGGCCTCCTAAGCTTATTTATTCTGCCTCAAATTCACAACACAGTAACTAAAGGGATACCTTTAAGTCAGACCAGGTCCTTTGCTAAAGACACTCCATCCACTGAATTCATTGTTGCTGTTATTGTTTGGGTGAGGGAGAAGGGACCAAAATGGAGGAAGGTGAACAAGATGGCACAGTCCTGATTGCTTCTGGGTTCTTCATCACCAACTTTCCCGTGCCCGGGAAAGTGCAGGACAACCGAGCATGCGCCAGGTGACGTCAATCCAAAGAGATCGAAACTTACCCGGCCAGGCCTACGGAGACGCCCCTATCACGCCCTTATCTCGCCCACTGCCCTCCCCCTTCCAGTACCAATGTATAAAAGTCCGCCGCGGGCAGAGGCCGGCATGACTTCCCCGGCCCCATACCTGAGGACCGGAGAACCTCGCCTGAGAGTTGCTGCATATTTGCAATTAAAACCTGCCACTTTCTTACTTAATTTGGTCTCGTGTTAAACTTATTTAACTCCCCTAAATTAATTAAAGCTCCCCTAAATTAATTAAAACAGTTATCTCAAGGAATTCCTACTTCCCTGCCCCTTTTGCTCAAGCCACATTGGCCTCTGGGATGGTTAGTATTGAGTGTCAACTTGATTGGATTGAAGGATGCAAAGTATTGTTCCTGGGTGTGTCTGTGAGGGTATTACCAAAGGAGATTAACATTTGAGTCAGTGGACTTGGAAAGGCAGACCCACCGTCATTCTGGGTGGGCACCATCTAATCAGTTGCCATGGTGGCTAGAATAAAAGCAGGCAGAAGAATGTAGGAGGACTAGACTGGCTAAGTCTTCTGGCCTCCATCTTTTTCTCCCATCCTGGATGCTTCCTGCCTTCAAGCATAGGATTCCAAGTTCTTCAGGTTTTGGACTCTTGAACCTGTTGAGGACTAAACTCTGATTTTTTTTTTATCTTGCCCAAATTCCTATCTAAGGGGTCTGGGGCGTAATGCCCTATGCCCTACAAACCATAAATTCTCATCAGGTGGGTTTTATTTAACCCTGTATATTATGACTTATTTTCCAACCTGATCCTGGCATGACATTATGAGACAAGGAAGAAAATAAAAATATTTTATCCCACAACATGTTTATTTGCCGCATTTTGAAATAGCCCTGCAAAGCTGTTCTTTGTGGGGGAAAATTTGCATCTGTAAAGAATCTTTGTTAAATAGCTAGATCTTTTTCTTCCAGACCCTCCCAAGCCTAAAGAGATTAACTAAGATCTGAATAAGAAACATTTGTCATCTATTTTCTCTAAGTGCAGCCACTAAAGACTTCAAAAGAACTTTGGTCTCCACAATGTTTATCTTAACCTGAACATTCCCTTTCTATCAATCTCAGGTCTTCAGACAAATTCAACCAATTGTCAACTAGAAAATGTTTAAATTCACCTACAGCCTGGAAGCACCCCACCCCCACCTCCGCTTTGAGTTGTCCCGCCTTTCTGGGCCACACCAATGTCTTTCTTAAGTGTATTTGATTGATGTCTTGTGCCTCTCTTAAATGTATAAAACCAAGCTGCGCCCCAACCACCTTGGGAACATGTTCTCAAGACCTCCTGTGTCATGGGTCACAGTCACTCATATTTGGCTCAATAAATCTCTCCAAATATTTTACAGAGTTCGAGTCTTTTCTTCGAAACTATCAATTGAGGAAAATGACAAGTATCAGTCATTTTAGGAGATTTATTTGCCAAAGTTAACAACATGCCCGAGAGACAGATCTATGCCTTTCTTCAAAGATGATTTTGAGGGTTTCAAATTTAAAGGGGAAAGGACAGGATATTGAGAAGCATACAGTTTTCACATAAACAAAAGGGGGAGAGAAAAAATGTGGGGAATCTGCACTTTACCTAAAATAACACAGCCAAAATGGGGTAGGGGAACAATCACATACACATTTGTGTCTGGCGGGCCAGGTTGACTGCACCTGTAAAGATAAGCTATCAACTTGCATTGCATGGAGAAATTTTAACAGCTCACCAGGAATTTCCCTGTGGGAAAAATATGGGGGAGGCATGCAGCTTTTCATCTTGTAGCCACCTTATTTGGGAACCAAAAGCAGGAGGCAGGTTTGTGTGACCCAGTTCCCAGCTTGACTTTTCTCTTTGGCTAAATGAGTTTGGGGTCCCAAAATTTAATTTCCTTTCACACACCTACACCAGTGGTTTGCCAGGGCTCTTGGGCCTTTGACCACAGACTGAAGGCTGTACTGTTGGCTTCCCTACTTTTGAGGTTTTGGGACTCGGACCGGCTTCCTTGCTCCTCAGCTTGCAGATGGCCTATTGTGGGACTTCACCTTGTGATTGTGTGAGTCAGTACTCCTTAATAAACTTCCTTGCATACCTACATCTATCCTATTAGTCCTGTCCCTCTAGAGAACCCTGACTAATACACCCTCCTTGCTGATCCTCATGTGGCTAGAGCCTTTGCTCTTCCCCAGAGAGCAGCATGGTTCTTTCCCTCTTTTTTTTTTTTTTTTTTTTTGAGACGGAGTCTAGTCCTGTCACCCAGGCTGGAGTGCAATGGCATGATCTCAGCTCACTGCAACCTCTGCATCCCAGGTTCAAGCAGTTCTCCTGCCTCAGCCTCCCGAGTAGCTGGGATTACAGGTGCCTGCCACCATGCCCAGCTAATTTTTGTATTTTTAGTAGAGACGGGATTTCACCATGTTGGCCAGGCTGGTCTTGAACTCCTGACCTCATGATGCACCCGCCTCAGCCACCCAAACTGCTGGGATTACAGGCGTGAGCCACCACACCTGGCCTCCCTCCCTCCCTTTCTGTCTTCTCACTCTGATTCATTTTTCTTCAGAGTTCTTCTTAGATAAATTCAGACATTTTGCATACATATCTGTGTATTGTCTGAATCTCCATGTGAGAATGTAAGTTTCATAAAGACAACAGTTTTGTTTGTTCATTACTGTGTCTCCATACATGTTTGAGGTGTCTAATAAATATTTGTTAAATGAATGAATAAATAAGATCAAGTAAATTGAAATCAGTACAAGGGACAAGAAAAGGAAAATGAAAGTTTCAATGATGAATTTCAAACTTATTTTTTGTATATCATCCATGTAGTAATTTGCAATAAAGGATTTCTAAGCCACTTTAATGAGTGAATCCATTAACATTTAAAAAATACTGTATTAGTTTGTTTTCATGCTGCTGATAAAGACATACTTGAGACTGGGTAATTTAGACAGGAGAGAGTTTTAATTGACTCACAGTTCCGCATGGTTGGGGAAGCCTCACAATCATGGTGGAAGATGAAGGAAGAGCAAAGGGATATCTTACATGGCGGCCAGCAAAAAGAGAGTTTGTGCAGGGGAACTCCTCTTTATAAAACCATCAGATCTGGTGAGATTTATTGACTATTGTGAGAACAGCATGGGAAAGACCCACCCCCATGATTCAATTACCTCCCACCAAGTCCCTCTGACAACATATGGGAATTACAGGAGCTACAATTCAAGACGAGATTTGGGTGGGGACACAGCAAACTACATCAAATACTTTAAATAAACTTTTTTATTTAGACTTCTAAAAATTTAGTCTTTATATACCTTTATAAGTATTATTTTAAAATACATAATTATGTAAATATAAAATAAAGGTTTTTAATTTTTAATTTTATATTTAATTTAGTATACAGATGACTAATCTTAAATAAGATTGTATATCTACTATATTGAAATTACTACTTTAATTGTTTCCTTAGTAACGATTTATATTCATTATTTTGTGTGTGTGTATATATATATATTCATTTGTTCCATGATTATACCAAGTATATTTTTATTGTTATTAATCACCACTTTTAATCAAAGTAATCCACTTTTACTTTCTCCAAAGAGAAAAATAGAAGACAGAAATCTATGAAATGTCTAGCTAAATTTTTATGAGTACATATTTTCGTCAAGGAAAAACAAATCTTGAGGACCCAAAATCACTTAGCTAATGGGAAGAGTCAAGCTGGGAACTGCTTAGGGCAAAGCCTACCTCCCCTTCTACTCAAAGTCACTCCTCTGCTCACTGAGATAAATGCATATCTGATTGCCTCATTTGGAGAGGCTAATGAGAAACTCAAAAGAATACAACCATTTGTCTCTTGCCTACCTATGACCTAGAAGCCCCCTCCCCACTTTGAGCTGTCCTGCTTTTGCTTTGAGTTGTCCCACCTTTCCAGACAGAACCAATGTTCATCTTACATATGTTGACTGATGTCTTATGTCTCCGACTGTATAAAACCAAGCCATGCTCTGACCACCTTGGGCACATATTATTAGGACCTCCTGAGGCTGTGTCACAGGCATGTGCCCTCAACTTTGGCAAAACAAACCTTGTAAATTAACTGAGACCTGTCTCAGATATTCAGGGTTCACATTTTGGTAACCATGAAGGGAATCTGAGTGGAGGTACCGCTGATCTGTAAGATAAAATAAATCTTTCTGAGTTCTCTTCAAAGTGTTTAGCCTGTGAACTTCCTTACCAAGGCGAGACGTGTCCCACTGCCCCATTGCGGTGGCCTCAGGGACGGGAGATCGAGACCCACCCGTTGTGACGAATAAACCCAGACTCTCAGAAACGTGGGGAGGAGAGGCTTGCCAATACTGCGGCGAACAGGTAAACTCTGTGCACAGACCAAGGTAGGAAACGTCGCAGGGGCGACAAAGTACTTCTTTGGTGGTCGGAGGGGGTGGTCGGGGCATTCCGGAGGTTGAAAGTGCTTGAATGGTAACAAGCACTACTGCTGTGCGCAGTGAGTGAGTCCAATCTGCGGTTCCGTGGTCACCTTATATGGCTTAGGGCGACCCTTTGGGGGTCCCATCAGGGATTTATACTGACCCGCCATCAATGCTAAGAGGGAACTGAAACATTCCCGTGAGGGAAGTGACCAGAGCCGACGAAGCAAAACAAGGGTGCAAGGGACCTCCAGCAGGCGGAGATAGGCGAATTAAGCCTTAGCAAAGCTTCCACTGAAGGATAGGCAAGACACTGCTAATATGAGGGGTTGAGCCACAAGGAACTCCCCTAATAGGCAAGAGATAGATCCCTAATATGAGAGGATGAGCCACAGCAAGACCCCACTAGGCAAGAGATTCCTAATAAGAGGGATTGAGCCTAGCCAGGACCCAGTATGGGAAATATTACAAGCAAAAAAGATGAAGTTAGCAACAAAGATATCCCCCTTGATAGTCCCCTAGGTCTCAAAGATATACCACCTGATAGCCCTCTAGGTCTCATGCTAAAAGGTTGGGAAGATAATGAAAGAACTAAACGTAAGAAAAAGCAATAAATGATAAAATATTGCTGTTCTATTTGGACTCAAAGACCTATCCTCAATCCCTCAATCTTCTGGCCAAAGTTTGGGTCAACTGACGATATACTATGTCAACTTTTAATTCAACATGCAAATAATAAAAGCCCTGTTTCTCAAGAAGAACTGGTCTATGCTCTTTGTTGGAAGCAAAGACCTGTCCTCCCTTTTCCCTTATGCACCTGCCCCTACTTTAGAACCAGTGAGGGAAGGGGCTCAGGAGATCCTGGCAAAAAGAACAGCACACGGGATCCCCTAGGCCATCCTCCACCTAACACCCATAGTCCCCCACCTAATACACCCAACCCTTCCCCTTAGGCCTAGCCTAAGTCCCCCTCCCCAAAAGAATTCCAAGCTCCTAATTCGCCAGGTGGCTTTTGCCGGGTTGGCAACATCAAGGATCTGCCACAACATGTTGTTGGCATCATCCAGCCCATAGTACACCCCAGCGAGGGCAAAGCCCATGCTCCTGCCCGCTGGGTGGTCCAAGGTCCCGGCACCATATTGATGGTAGCTCTGCAAGACACACAGGCCAGGCCCCAGCCTATGCCCTGAGCAGACTACATTATGGGACATCTGCCTTGCTTTTGGCAGGGCCAAGTAATACCAGGCCTCAGCCGCAGCTCCTAGCAGCCAGGCATCTCTGCAGCTAAGTCTCCTGAGGAGGTAGTAGATAATCTTTCAGCTGATATATCCACTAGCATTTATTATGGTCAGGCCAGTGTTAAAAGTGAAAATATCCACCTGAAAAGAACTCTGATTCTTTAAAGTTTTATATTATATATTGAGGTTTTATATTTTATATTAAAATGCGCCACCAGAAAAGAATTACATGTGTATAAGTATGAGGCTATTCTGTTAAAAAGGATGGTTTAACATTAATTACTGACAATTCACTTAACCTAGCAAGTTTCTTAATGATATATCCAAATCTAAAAAGAAAGCACACATGTTTAGATTTAACGGATTACCACACAAACATCTGGCCAAACTTAAAATAAACCCCCTTCAAAAGTGATTAAGGGAAAAAGAACGCAACAAGTGTTCAGTGATTAATAAAAGTTCCTAGAGAGATAAAATCAAAGTGTTTAATAAGTAGTCTATCCACATTTATAAGCTGTCTGCACTTAGTTAAGCTTTAGAGTATCTGTAAGATCAGGAGAGAACCATCTATACTAATTCTAAATATGCCTTTATGGTGGCTCATACATTTAGAAAAATTCAGACTGAATTAATAGTAAAAGTCAAAGCCTTGCTCATGAAGAGTTAATCACCCAAGTGTTGAACAGCCTTCAGTTACCAGAAAAGAAAAAATAGCTATTGTCCATGTCCCCAGGCACCAAAAAGCCTGTCTTTCAAAAGTCAAGAAAATAACCTAGCAAATCAGATAAGCTGGACCAGCTGCCGTTTCTCCTGGGAACTCAAAGAAATGTTATTCAAACCTTTTATAAAGAAAGTCCTATCCCACCTACATTAGAGGACTCATTAAAGACCCCAAGCCATGTATAGTATAGTCAAAGTTTATACCTGTATAGGAATTTATACCCTTAGCCAAACAAGTCTGGAGACTTGGTTGCCAAAAATCAAATATCTTCTGACTTCCTATTACCCTAGTAAGAATCCAAACTACCTCTCAAAGCAATCCAACATTCCTACGTACTTGGTTTATCTTCCACTTTCTCTTCCTTCAGAACTCATGATTTTCCAGTACAGGCTGCCCCTAGAGTTTCCAGGACATTGACACCAGCCTGAGGAGCCAGCCTAGTGCTTCTAACACACTGAAACCATAGTCCAAATAGGAAGAAAAGATGGACCTATCATACCCGAGTCAAGAAAGCACTGCCATCTCCGAAGTCATTGGTCATTATCCAAGAGAAAAACCTCCTCAAACTAAGGTTAAGAAAAGTTTAACTCTCTTTTATCTATTCTATTACCCTTTCTTTTTTCCTCATTATATTGCTGTCCTTGTTATGAATGTAACTAGGTCAGACTCATTCCAAATCATTACTTTCGATGCTTGCCTTGTCATGCCTTGTCAAAAGGATGAATACTGGCAAAGATATGTCTCTACTTAAGAAAAATACCTCTGCCCCTTCAGAGAAGCCACTGACCACCCCCCCACCTTGCTCGTGGTGGGGGTACCAAGGCACCCCAAGTTAGGAGATAAGTTCTCAATGGGCAGATGTCATCCTAACTACCAGAGCACACAGCGGGACCTCCCCATAAGGCTCTACTGACCTAAAATCTTACCTCTGCCTTACGAAAGGAACTACCCCCTCTAATGGTCAATTTGACCGTTGTAACCCAGTAACTATCTCTATTAATGCCCCTACCTCCACCAACCCTGCGCCCCCTTTAGAATGCCTGTATGGCTTAGGAGCAGAAGTCAATGGATATGACTACATAGGCTTCTTTAAAATTTGCTTTATTGACCCCCCCGCTTCTTCTTCTCCATCTGAACCTTCTACCCTACCTAACAACGTTAAAGTATATATTTTAGAAGTAAAAGATTTAAGACAAATCCTAACATTGAAACAGGATATCAAGATTTAAATGCCTGGTTGAAATGGATTCAATATTCCCACCACACGTTAAACAAAAGCAGTTGTTATGCTTGCGCGCACGGCAGCCCAGAGGCACAGATTGTCCCGTTTCCACTAGGATGGTCCTTCAATCAACCAGGCATAGGCTGTATAGTAGCTCTTTTCCAGGATAATACAGCCTGGGGCAACAAATCTCTCTTTCTGCTATATCCTGAAGTCCAACACCCTGCAGGTCAGTCCCTGAGGGCCATCCAGCTTCCGGTTCCCAACATCAATTTCACCTCATGTCTCTCACAACGGGGAAAATTTGGCGTTCCTTAGAAGCTTAATAGGATGCGGTGAGCTTAAGCCCTTCCAAGAGCTTACCCATCAGTCTCCCCTTAGTCATCTTCAAGCGTATGTATGGTGGTGTTGCGGTGCACCCTTACTGAATACCCTGCCAAGTAACTGGAGCAGCACTTGTGCTCTTGTCCAGTTGGCTATCCCTTTCACCCTGGCATTTCATCAACCAGAAAAAGAAAAACCACAACACCAAAAAATAAGAGAAGTCCCTATGGGTCTTTTGACTCTCAAGTTTACATAGATGCCATTGGAATCCCCCGGGGAGTGCCCAACAGGTTCAAAGCCTGAGACCAAATAGCTGCAGGATTTGAACCCATGTTTCCACGAATAACTATTAATAAAAATATAGCTTGGAGAGATTACATCTATTATAATCAGCAGCAGTTTATTAATTACACCAGGGATGCTATCAAAGGAATAGCTGACCAATTAAGGCCTACTAGCCAAATGGCTTAGGAAAACAGAATAGCTCTAGATATGTTATTAGCCAAAAAAAGTAGAGTTTGTGTTATGATTAAAACCCAACGTTGTAAATTCATCCCAAACAACACTGCCCCCGATGGGAGCATGACAAAGGACTTGCAGGGACTTACTGTTTTATCCAATGAATTAGCTAAAAATTCTGGAGTCAATGACCCCATTTCAGGATGGCTAGGAAAGTAGTTCGGTAAACAGAAAGGAATCGTGGTCCCAATTCTTATTTCCCTTGCAGTTGTAATAGGTGTACTCATTCCCGTCAGGTGTTGTGTCATACCATGCATCCATGGGCTAATACAAAGAATTGTACAAGCAGCACTTACTAAAGCCTCCCTTAGTTCTCCTCCACCTTATTCAAGTAAGCTTTTCCTTTTAGAAGATCAAATCAAACAGCAAATCCAAGACATGTTATAAAAGTTTGAAGAGAAAGAATCATAAGAAAATTAAAAGGGAGGAATTGTAAGATACGATAAATCTTTGAGTTTCTCTTCAAAGGAATTAGCCTGTTAACTTCCTTATCCTTTGTTCTCAAACTCAACTTTCTCGTTCTTCCTTGCCCCTTGTTTATTACCGTAAACAGCCTACCCACTTCCCATCAGTTCTAATCAATAACTAACATCTGTTCTTTTGGTTACCTGTACCCACTGTTCCCCCGAAACTGCACGTCTCACGTGCTCCACCTCTGTACCTCACGTCCCCCTTCCCTTCTCTATTTAGGAAAATATGTACAAGTAGCCAATTGGGTCAGCTCAGATTGTGCAGTACAACTCCAGCCCATGGGGGAGTGACACAGAGATAGGGACTGCATTAAGGATAAAAACCCTCTGGTCTCCTTTGTTCTCTGTGCACTTGTGATCTTGATTGACGTGAGTGGCACCCTTTTGCAAAAGTAAATTGCCTTGCCGAGAGCATTAAACTTTTGCCTGGGTGCTGTTTTTACTTCACTGCACCAAGCATTTTATATCCAACAGATCTCTGACAAATCTTTTATCAGTGCTTGGTACCAGCATGAGCTAATTTTATGGCTGAAACCAATATGACAATTTGCTGAGGTCTGGGAGCACCCCCTCCAGAGAATCCCTAATCTCCCAAAATTTGGTGAAGATCTAAAGTTTATTTTGCTGTGCAGCTCCCATTTTTGGAGTTTTACTTGCTTCCAACAAGGAAAGAAAGATTTTCTGCTTCCATGATGATGGAAGGCAGGTAACTCCTTTACCGGAGTTTGAGCTTGCTCCTAACAAGAAAGACAAATTTGAGTTTTTTCCTGCTTGTAGGATGGTAAAGCAGTCTTCAGCCTGAGACCCATCCCTAGGTAAATAGCTGAATTAGGGTTTTGTCCTGGCTAAATTTAAAAAGCACTTGGTCTTAATTTCTCTTTACCATTAGAGTGCTCAGTGATCATATTGTTGGGTTTTTGGTTGTGGTTTGTTCTGGTCTTTCTCCCATCAGATTTGTCCAACTCTACCTGACTTGGTTAAATCCGAGTGAGAATTCCAAATTATGGATAACAAAGCCTCTCTAATTTGGCTAGAATTCCTCGCAGCTGCAACAGAGGGAAGAAAAACACACAACAAAACAAAACAAAAAATACCATGCACTTGATTTCCATGTTTGCTTCCTGTCCTAAAAACCAAATCTTCTTTCATTTACTTTTCTTCCACCCTATACCTCCTTCCCCCTTTGCCATCTGCAGTACCGAAAAAAATCTAGAGAAGGCTTCTAATAACTTGAACCCCTTTAAAGAATTCAGAACAAAGCCACCACTAACCCTTTTTGGTGTGTTCTGTTTTCTTTGTGGAGTTTCAAGAGTCATGGGCAGACTCTTCTTAGGTCCAAAGCTCTTTTTTCCTGTATTGAATGACCTGACCTCTTTGGCTTTGGGTGTACCAGAGATGACCTTGTACTGTGAGAGGATTTGACCTTGGCATGTGTAATGGCAGATGAGAACTACAATGTTGGGGTGGCTGTGCACAGTTTACAGGAAGTGGTCTTGGCTGTTTTTTGTTTCCTCCTAGGAAGTTGTTGTTTAACAATCCTAATTCTAGTTCAGAGATGCATTCTAAAGGGTCTTCTCTATTGCTTTTTCTCTGAAAATTAATCTTGATTTGGTTTGTTGGTGTACATTTGCATGAGTAACTGAACTATTGTTCAATTCATAGGTAAATGAGACACTGAGTTTTCTCAGCTCAGAAGAGAAAGGGCATTTTGCTTCTCCCAGCCAAAAGGCACCCCTGGGTGACTGGGGGCCTCCTGGGAGTGTCTAGGGGGTTGGCCCCTTGTTGGGAGCTGAAAGCCTGAGGGTCGTGACCAGCACAGCATTCTACTGGAGGCTATATGATCAAACAGCAAACTGCTTATCATGAATGCAGGATGTGGGCAAACTCACATCTGCACCTGCCGCCAGAAGGTATGCTGAGGGCAATCACTCCCTGGCACCATGCTCCTTGAGGTTATCTACTGGGATATCTGGAGCCTACTGTTCAAAGAATGCAGTCATGCAGGCCTGCCCTAAGTAAAGCAGCTGACTGACAACCACCCTCTTCTCCCTATCTGCTTTACTCAATAAATATGAAGGGCTCTAGAAGCTCAGGGCCCTATTCACTAGAAGCAAGGAACCCCCTGACCCTTTCTTCCAAATATACACTTTTGTCTTTGTCTTTATTCCTGCATTTGTCCTCCTTTGTTCAGTCCACCAGGGTCCGCGGCAGCCCCTCACAACATGCAGTGGCCCTACAGGGAAATCCACAACAAAAATTAATTTTAAAAAAGGCAGCCAGGTGCAACGGCTCACACCTGTAATCCCAGCAATTTGGGAGGCTGAGGTGGGTGGATCACGAGGTCAGGAGTTTGAGATCAGCCTGGCCAATATGGTGAAACTCCTTGTATACTAAAAACAACAACAACAACAACAACAACAAATCCAAAAATTAGTCAGGCATTGTGGCATGCACCTGTAGTCCCAACTATTTGGAAGGATAAGGCAGAGGAATCACTTGAACCCGGGAGGCAGAGGCTGCAGTGAGCTGAGATCATGCCATTGCACTCCAGCCTGGGTGACAGAGACAAAAAAAGACTTGTCCAGGAAAAGCATGTAAGGACTGATCACCCAACATTTTGAGCCCTCACCTCGGGAGAGAGAAACTGAGACATATAAGGGGTAGAAACAACTCAGTGGTGACACACTGTGGAGTCCTGCCCATAAGCAGCATACATTGATCCACCATACAAAAACTGTAATCCAGGGCCAGGCACGGTGGTTCACACCTGTAATCCCAGCACTTTGGGAGGCCAAAGCAGGTGGATCACCTGAGGTCAGGAGTTCAAGACCAGCCTGACAAACATGGAGAAACCCCGTCTGTACTAAAAATACAAAATTAGCCGGGCATGATGGTGCATGCCTGTAATCCCAGCTACTCAGGAGGCTGAGGCAGGAGAATTGCTTGAACCCAGGAGGCAGAGGTTGTGGTGAGCTGAGATTGCGCCATTGCACTCCAGCCTGGGCAACAAGAATGAAACTCCATCTCAAAACAACAACAACAACAACAACAACAAAAAAACCCTAAGCCACAGCTCAGTTCTTCCTTTTAAGAAAAAAAGTAGGGCCAGGTGCAGTGGCTCACGCCTATAATCCCAGCACTTTGGGAGGCTGAGACGGATGGATCACCTGAGGTTGGGAGTTCGATACCAGCTTGACCAACATGGAGAAACCCTGTCTCTGCTAAAAATACAAAATTAGCCAGGCATGGTGGTGCATGCCTGTAATCCCAGTTACTTGGGAGGCTGAGGCAGAAGAATCACTTTGAACTGGGAGGCAAGAATGATTCAACATTTGCAAATTAATAAATGCCATATATCACTTCAACAGAATGAAGGACAAAAACCATTTGATCATCTAAATAGATGCAGAAAAAGCTTTTGATGAAAACTTCAACATCCCTGCATGATAAAAACTTTTAATAAATTGGGTATAGAAGGAAATAACTTTAATGTAATAATAGCTATATACAACAAACCCATAGCTAGCATCTTACTGAATGAGGAAAACCTCAAAGCTTTTCCTCCAAGAACTGAAACAAAAACAAGGATTCCCAGCCTTACCACTTTCACTCAACATAGTACTGGATGTCCCAGCTGGAGCAATTAGGCAAGACGAAGAAATAAATGGCATGCAAATTGGAAAGGAGGGCATTAAATTGTCCCTGTTTGCAGATGACATAATCTTATATATACAGAAAAACCTAAAGACTCTACCAAAAAAACTCTTAAAACTAATAAAGGAATTTGGTAAACTTGTAGGATACAAAGTTAATATATAAAAATCAGTAGCATTTCTATTCACAAACAGTGAGCAAGCTGAAAATAAATTAAGAAGGCAACCCCATTTAGCTATAAAAATAAGATAAAATGCCTAGGAATAAATTTAACCAAGGGAATAATAGACCTCTATAAGAAAAACTGTAAAACAATGATGAAAAAAATTAGAGGGTACAAACAAATGAAAAAACATCCCATGCTTATGGATTGGAATTATTAATATTGTTCAAATGACAATACTACCCAAAGTAACCTACAGATTCAATGCAATTCTTATTAAAATACCAATGACATTCTTAACAGAAATAGAAAAAAAAATTCTAAAATTCATTATGAACTAGAAAAGACCCTGAAGAGCCAAAGCAATTCTGAGGAAAAAATAATAAAACTGGAGGTGCCAAACTACCAGATCTCAAATTTTGCTACAAGATATAGTAACAAAAACAGCATGACACTGGCATAAAAATAGAAATATAGACTAGTGAAACAGAATAGAGAATCCAGAAATTAATCCACATACCCACAGCCAGCTGATTTTTGACAAAGCTGCCAAGAAGAGTCATTGGGAAAAGAACAGTCTTTTCAATAAATGGTACTGTGAAAACCAGATATCCATATGCAGAAGCATGAAACTAGACCCCCACCTCTCACCTTAAAAATCAACTCAAAACAGATGAAAGACTTAAATGTAAGACCCTAAATGATAAAACTATTATTAATAGAAAAAAAAATAGGGGAAACATTTCAGGACATTGGTATGGGAAAAGATTTTATGAATAAAACATTAAAAGCACAAACAACAAAAACAAAAGTAAACAAATGGGATTATATCTAACTAAAAATTTTCTGCACAACAAATGAAACAGAGAGTGAAAAGAAAATGTACGGGATAGGAGAAAATGTCTGCAAACTGCTTATCTGACAAGGGATTAACATCCAGAATACATAAGGCACCAAACATTTTAACAGCAAAAAACCCAAACAATCTGATTTTTAAATGGACAAATAATATGAACAAACATTTCTCAAAAGACAACATGCAAATGGCCAAAAAATATTTGAAAAAAAAAAAGTTCAACATCACCCATCATGAGGGAAATGCAAATCAAAACCACAATAAAGTATCATCTCACTCCTGTTAAGAGGACTATTATTAAAAAGACAAACAGTAACAAATGCTGGAGAGGATGCAGATAATTGAATTTAAGATTATCCATTTTGACCAACTGCTATCCCCAAGCAACTGCAGCTAGAAGAACAACATAGAAATCCTTTTTGAGAGAGAGAGAGAGAAAAAAAAAAACAACCTTCAACACAGGACTAAAGAATTATTGGCTGGGCGCGGTGGCTCACGCCTGTAATCCTAGCACTTTGGGAGGCTGACGCAGGTGGAACAGTTGAGCCCAGGAGTTCAAGACCAGTCTGGGCAACATGACAAAACCTTGTCTTTACAAAAAATGCAAAAAAAAAAAAAAAAAAAAAAAATGCAGGTATGGTGGCACCTCTAGTCCCAGCTACTAGAAGGCTGAGGCAGGAGAATCACTTAAATCCAGGAGGTAGAGGTTGCAGTGAGCAGAGGTTGAATCGTTGCACTCCAGCCTGGGTGACAAAAAATTTAAAAAAAAAAAGGATTCCCACAGATAAAAGTCCAAGGGGAAAAAAATAAATGAGTTCATAGAAAAAAATTACAGGCCAGGCATAGTAGCTCACGCTTGTAATCCCAGCACTTTGGGGGTTGAAGTGGGCAGATCACCTGAGGTCAGGAGTTCGAGACCAGCCTGGCCAACATGGTGAAACCCCATGTCTACCAAAAATATAAAAATTAGCTGGGCATGGTGGTGGGTGCCTGTAATCCCAGCTACTTGAGAGGCTGAGGCAGGAGAATCACTTGAACCCTGGAGGCAGAGGTTGCAGTGAGCCAGGATTGTGCCACTGCATAAGACTCCATCTCAAATATAAAAAAAAGAGTAGAATAGTGAGGTTACCAGAAGCTAGGGACAGTAGGGAAGATGGGAAAATGGGGAGAGGTTGGTTAATGTACAAAATTACAGTTAGAAGTTCTATTTATTGCACAGTATGGTGATTATAGTTAACAATAACGGATTGTATATTTCAAAATAACTAGAAGAGAGGATTTTGAATGTTCTCACCACAAAGAATTGATAAGTATCTGAGGTAATAAGTATACTAATTATCCTGTCTTGATCATTACACAATGTATACATGTATCAAAACATCACACTGTCAAAATTTAAAAATGAACTTGAATGCAACCAAACAATCCAACCATTCCAGGGCACAAGAAGTTTGCTCCTTTAGACTTTGCCTTTCTCACCTCCACTGCATTTTCAACTGCTGTCTACTTTTTTGCACATTTTTCCCTGTGCTCTGACCACAGCCTTCTCCCAGTGTCAGCTTCCATGTGCATAGTAAAAACAGGCATGGTGGCACCTCTAGTCCCAGCTACCGTCTCTTGTATGTAACTTAGATGTTACTACCATGACCCTGGATTAAAATAATTGGTAGAATGGGCCTGGACGATCCAGAAACTTTAGAGAAAGAACTGAAAAATATGTGGCCATCCATATGGCAAGCCATCCAGTGCCTTAATTTTAGAGAAAATATAAAATGTTGATTACGTTCTTCTTGCAAAGTATGGGAGGCAGAAAACCATTTTGTTTTTCAAAGTCAACTACTAACTTGCATTAGTGTGGTTTCTCTGAGAAGCAGATGCCAAGAAAGGATTAAACGATCAAAGATTTTATTAGGAGAAACACCTGAGAGAGAAAATGGAGGTAGCTAGGTAAGGTTGAGAGGGCCACCAGTCAGTCATACAAGTTTGATCCTGAGTGAAAAAGAGAGGGAAAGAAGAGTTGGTGAAAGCATCCTATACTGCCTTTCCCTCTCCAGAAGTTTTGGCAAGGCCACTGGGGAGTTCTTGAGCCAAAGTCAGATATCAAAGTCTGACGACTCTCAGGAACAGACCTATATCCCTGCAGGACTTAGTCATTGACTGGGAGTGGCCCATGGAAAGACCATTCTCAGAGAAAATGCAGAGATGGATCAGACCACAGCCGGTCAACCCCTTTGTCAACTAAAATCCCCTGTAGTTGGCCAGCCAGGTGTAGTCTCCTGGTTACCATCCAAGCAAACATCTGGGCTTTGAAGGAGGAGATTTCTATACATATGTAAAAGAAGAAATTTCAGCCTGGTGATATCATTATTGATCAGTTCATTGACAGGACAATCATAAGTTCTCAGATCTTCTATGACAGGAGCCATTCCTATGACATATTCCCATGACTAAACGAAGCTGCCCCCAAACTAAAGAGGTTCTCTACAACTGCCAAGAAGCTAGGACTGTGATGTCACTCAAAGGGGACAATGGACACAAATGCAGGCCTCTGTTTTAGCTCCTGAGCAGAAATATTCTTGTTCTATACTGAAGGGGTGGATATTATATGACTACAATTCCAGAGGTGGAATTCTAAAAGTGATAAGCTGGAATTTACTATACCAACATCGCCATGGCTACAGATAGGGATTGCTATAAGGAGCATGAATATGCAGTTAATAGAGTTTTGAAGACCCTGATAGAAAATGCAAGTAAGATCTTAAATTTACTCTTCACTATCATATCACATATAGGGTTCATGGAATATTCAAAACCTCTTTATTATGTGAAGAATAAGAGCTAATTTTGTTAGATTACAAGACTAAAATAACATGGCTGCCCAGGAGAAAATATTATAATTTCAGTCACATTGGGATACTTAACTTGAAATAATGTGATAAACACACACAGTTTCATGTCTTGCTCATTTAGGAAGAACTAATGATATGACAAGAAATTGCTTATGTTGGAAGCTCCTACAAGATCTGCACTGCTTAAAATGTACAGAAAAGCAAAGCAAATCAGCTGTAAACATATGGAAAAAGATCATACTTCATTAATTATCAGAGAAAAAGTCCAAAATTAAGATAAGGAGATAATATTTTACCTCTATTAAAATTTGTAATAATAAAAGTTTGAGAAGTAACATCTACTATTCTCTTTGGGCAAGGGATATGAAAAAAATGGACATTTCTGGGACATTCATTGGTATGACTATAAATAAGTACAATCTTTCTGTAATTTACTAAAATGTATCAAAAATTTAAAAATAGCTATACTCTTTGAATTGGTAACTCTCTTCCCATAATTATCTTGAATTATTAGCAATAGTTATGTATAAAAATTATAGTCATAAAAATTTACAATAGCAAAAATTTAAAACAATCTGAAATAACAAATATTTGGAGATAAAGTATGGTACAGCTATAATTAGACTCTGATGTAAACAATGAAACTGAAGATCGTGTTTTCAAAGAATACTTACTGTCCTCAAGAAATGGTTACTCCAAAATGTGAAAAATCAGGATATAATTTTACAGTATTTTGTTTTTAAAGTTCTATATATCCACATAAAAGGACTAGAAATGAATACACAAATCTTTCGTTGTTTGGGGGATAATGGGATAATGGGTATTTTCTATTTTAGCATTCTTCTGCATCTTTACATTTTCCATAATAAATGTAATCAAATAGTAAAGTCGATCATTTTAAAGAATGAAAACAACCTGAGAAAGTTCCAGTTCTTGAAAACACACAGATTCTGGTGAGGCAAAATTTGAGGCTGGAGTATTATGAAAAGTTGTTTTCTTCTTAAAAATTAACTCTATGCACCATAGAAAGAGGATTATTAATGTCTATATCCCACAATCATATTTGTATATATGATAGTCTATAAACTATTTTAAGACTATATACACAACGTAACTTTTTTTTCAGATTATTTCCACTCCTTTCACACCGTATCATTCTTCAAGTACCAAAGTCCCTAGCTAGTCTTTTTCTCTCTGCTCTAATGTTTAAGAATTATTACCAGAGTTTTTAGGTGTACTTAGTGGGAAGAATACGAAAAAATATGTATGCTCCATTTGTTTAGAACCAGAAGTCACTTCTCTCAAATATCGTTTCATATATTTTAATGCTATGTTATTAGGTATACATAGGCTTAGAATTGGTGTATCTTCCTGATCGGTCAAATCTTTTATTATTTAGCAGGGTCCCCCTTTATTATCTAGTAGTCACTTTTTGCCTTAAATGTTTCATTATAATATAGACATACCAATTTTCTTATGGCTAATATTTGCCATTATATCTTTTCCATCTTCTGTCAACCTTTTAATGTCTTTTGAATACGACTTTTGGAAACAGTATGGTGCTAGATTTTTTAAAAATTTGAACTGACAATTTTTGCTTTTTAATGTTTTGCCACAAATTATATACATATTTACATTTATTTCTCATCAATTTTTTATGTTTTGTATTTACCTTTTCCTCCTTTCTTGCCTTGAGATTGAATTCATTTTATCTCCTTCAAAGGCATATACTCTATCGCTAGTCTATTCTTTCAGTGGCTACCCTATTTTGACAAGCATTCTTAACACAGTCATCAGTTAATCATTTATTTTTACCTTGAACCTTAAGACTACAAGGACCTTAGAAAATTTTAATTCTGATGATCTTCTTCCAATTTATATCTATTGTTCCTTATTTTAATACTAGGATTAACATTTCCCAAAAGATTAGCCATTCATGTTTTATAAGTCTGGATTATTTTTTTTTACAATTAGCAAATTACATGGAAAGTAATTTCATAGATCTAAACACATTAACTTTTCAGACTCTTTTTTTTTTTTGAGATGGGAGTTTCGCTCTTTTCATCCGGGGTGGAGTGCAATGGCGTGATCTCGGCTCACTGCAATCTCTGCCTCTCGGGTTCAAGAGATTCTCATGCCTCAGCCTCCTGAGTAGCTGGGATTACAGGTGCCCACCAACACGCCCAACTAATTTTTGTATTTTTAGTAGAGATGGGGTTTCACCATGTTGGCCAGGCTGGTCTTGAACTCTTGACCTCAGACAATCTGCCTGACTCGGCCTCCTGGGATTACAGTGCTGGGATTACAGGCCTGAGCCACTGCACCCAGCCTTCAGACTCTTTTAAGTAGGCACAAGGTAAATCACTTTAAAACACTCTGTAACAGAGCACAGTGAAAAAAAAAAAAAAACATAGTTCTTCCTGTAGAAGACTTCCAAGAATAAAACAAATGGCATTCTCATGAAATTAACAATAATGAATATACAGACGAAAAACAAGCTTCTAATTTCTATTTATTTTATTAAAAAACCTCGTAAACTCACGTAAATCATTGGCTCATAAAAGGAGTGGAAATAAAATATTAATCTTAAAAATAAACCATCCTACCTAGTATGTGTATAGATTTTTTTTTTTTTTTTTGAGATGGAGTCCTGCTCTGTTGCCCAGGCTGGAGTGCAGTAGTGCGACCTCGGCTCACTGCAACCTCCCGCTCCCAGGTTCCAGCAATTCTCCTGCCTCAGCCTCCTGAGTAGCTGGGATTACAGGTGCCCACCACCACGCCTGCCTAATTTTTGTGTATTTAGTACAGACAGGGTTTCGCCATGTTGGTCAGGCTGATCTTGAACTGACCTCAGGCAATCCACCTGCCTCGGCCTCCCAAAGTGCTGGGATTATAGGCATGAGCCACTGTGCCCGGCATGTATATAGTTTTAAATAGTTTAAGTTTACAGACTAACAGTATTAAACACCCATCATAAGAAGTTGTTGCAAACAAATATCATTCTGGGATATAGATAGTGATAGTTATTTTTTTTATGGTACAAAGACAGAGTTGACTTTTAAGAAAGAAACAGAACTTTTCTCAGTACTACCATCTCAAATTTTGCCTCACCACAATCTCTTAACTGTAATCTGATGTACAGGAATTATACTGTTAAACACAATTATTTATTAAAGGGTGTTTTTAGATTTGACTACAATGATTCAACTTATCATCAGTGTAATGATTTAGGCAAAACGAAAATAAAGTATGTACTTTATTAAGACTTTGCTCTATTAGGTTAATTTATATAAAGATGTTATTTAAAATTTGTGCTGTATGACAATTTCCCAATGTGTTATGGTATGTCAGTAGTATACTAAAGTATGCCTAAAAGGAAATTTTTAACTAATACATGCTCAATTTTAACAATGAATGAACACATTTGCATTTTAATGACTAAAGGCATAAAACATAAACTACTAAAATTAACAAAAATATTATATAAGAAATTAGAGAAGTATGAGCATAGTCATAATTTTACTTATGAAACTGAAAAGAAAAATATTTAGGATTATAGAGTGATAGCAAATTTTGGGGGCTTTTTTCCTTGATAGAAATATCAAACAACAGCCGGGCGCGGTGGCTCAAGCCTGTAATCCCAGCACTTTGGGAGGCCGAGACGGGCGGATCACAAGGTCAGGAGATCGAGACCATCCTGGCTAACCCGGTGAAACCCCGTCTCTACTAAAAAATACAAAAAACTAGCCGGGCGAGGTGGCGGGCGCCTGCAGTCCCAGCTACTCGGGAGGCTGAGGCAGGAGAATGGCGTAAACCCGGGAGGCGGAGCTTGCAGTGAGCTGAGATCCGGCCACTGCACTCCAGCCTGGGTGACAGAGCGAGACCCCGTCTCAAAAAAAAAAAAAAAAAAGAAATATCAAACAACAGATGTGAGTTAAGATTTTATATTCTTATAAACTTCAAACCTAACTTTTATAAAAACAGATTGTTTAAATTCTAGAATAAAAATGCTAAAGCTGATTTTTAATGGTACAATTAAAACAGAAACAACTGAATTATTAAGATGTTGCTCAAAAACACCCATCAGCTGTCTAACAAATTCTGAGACAATGTATCATTCTGGTTTGGAGAATACTAAATGTATTTTTCTAAATGTCCCAAAAAAGCTGAGCAGAGTTTTCTCCAAGGACTCTCCAGCTTTAGAATGTTAGTCTTGGAGATAGATGAAGCTGTCTGTGGGAAAGGAGAGCAGAAATATGCCACATTAAGAAGTTAAAGAGAATGGTCAATATGATATCTGATGAATATTAAGAATGTAATATAGAAAAGATACATTCTATAAAGAAATTATAACCAAAACAATCATGTACATTAGCAATTTAAAATATTTTTCTCCGAAAATGAACTATTTGATTATTCTTGTCCTTTATCAAAATAATAACTATTTTCTCATAAAAGAGTACCAGTGTAGTTTTGCTTTATTATTTTTAAAGTTTTAATCTAGCTGGCTGTACAACACATTATAAAATTAGAGATAAATTATTTAAACCTTTATTAATATCACCCGAGTACAGTGTTAGTAAAAACTGAGAAATTTTTAACATTATAATGTCTTATAACTAATTATAAGTGACAGAACTGCTCTGCAATCAATCTTGATAAATATAAAAGAATACCTAGCCAACACAAAAACAACTGGGGAAGCGAAATCAGCATATAAGCTTTAAAAAATCAGTATGTTTTAAAGAGTTTTATATTAAATAGACTGTTTCACAATTTACTCACATTGTTGAAAATCAAAATTTTATTCCTAAAAGAGGGACAATATAAAGCTAGGACCTTCATGAACATTCAGGTATCAGAAGAAAGTTGCCAAGGACAGAACTGATTTAACAGCAAGAGATTGGTCTTATGCTTATTACCCAGCACCATTACTAACTGTTAAAACAACCAAAACTAAGCAAATCAAATGCATGGCTATTTATTTTTTGTTGCTTTTCACAGATGAGCCTTTGATGTGGAGTTTATCCCCCAAAACATTTGATCTTCTTCCACGTTCAATGGCTGGACTTTGTTGAGGTTTCTCCCTGAGAAATATACATGTGAATATTAATATGATTTATAAAATGGCCAATGGTTTATAAATCAATAAACATGTTAAAAACCACTGTAACATAAGAAATGTTTTATCTTAAAAGTTCCTTAATAGCTTTGAAAAACAAGGCTGGCCAGGTGTGGTGGCTTATGCCTGTAATCCCAGCACTTTGTGAGGTCGAGGTGGGCAGATCACGAGGTCAAGAGATCGAGACCATTCTGGCGAACATGGTGAAACCCCATCTGTACAAAAAATTAGCTGGGCGTGGTGATGTGCACCTATAGTCCCAGCTACTCAGGAGGCTGAAGCAGAAGGACTGCCCGACCCTGGGAGGTGGAGGTTGCAGTGAGTCGAGATTGCGCCACTGCACTCCAGCCTGGTGACAGAGCCAGACTGTCTCCCCCTCCAAAAAAACAAAAACAAACAAACGGGAAAAACAACGCAGCCTATTTCAGTGAATTTAAAACAGCAACAGCTGTTTTCCTGAGATAGATTTAACTGTTTATAGTTTAAACACTGTTTAATGTTAACGGTATGGTAGCCACTAACCACATTTATATTTGAATTAAACTAAAATAATTCAATACTTCAGTTTTACCAGCAATGGTTCAAATGTGAATCAACAGCCACATGTGGCTAGTAATTACTACACAGGACAGAATAGATATATAGCATTTTTGTCATTACCGAAGTCATTTCAGGAAATGCCATTGGACAGTGCTGGTTAAGAGAAAATGCCACTGTTAGGGCCAGAAATTTATAGGTCATCCATAAAGAGTATGCCTTCTCTAAGTGGGACCTGGATTTCCTATTCAAACTTGGCACTGCTAGGTTTTTAATCAGTACATTTTTCAAATGAGAAAAATATCTGTAATTAATATAGGAGCAAGTTTTCAAGCAATTCAATAGAAAATACCAGGGCTCTAAATTCCTAAACAAGTGTTTTAGAAGAAAAGATCCTAGCATATGAAATTCTCCATAAGGCTTCTGATTTACTTCATACTCACTTGTCCACCGCTAGTTCTGTGAAGCCTTCTACCTTCTGCAGCAATTCTCCACTCTCTTATAGCTTAGAACAGATTTCCATTTAAGGTCTGGTGAGGCCTTTCTCTTTAGTGTAACTTCATAGGAAATAGATATTATTATTCACTTCCCCCTCCGCAGAGAACCACATTAAACTGTAGCTCCAGGGTATGTACAAAATGTATTTTAAAATCGCTATAATACTTATTTATTCATTTTTGAGATAGAGTCTCGGTCTGTCACTCAGGCTGTAGTGCACCGGTGTGATTTTGGCTCACCACAACCTCCGCCTCCTGGGTTCAAGCGATTCTCTTGCCTTAGCCTCCCAAGTAGCTGGGATTATAGGTGTATGCTACCATACCTAGCTAATTCGTATTTTTAGTAGAGACGGGGTTTCACCATGTTGGCCAGGCTGGTGTCAAACTCCTGACCTCAAGTGATCCACCTGCCTCGGCTTCCCGAAGTGCTGGGATTACAGGCATGAGTCACCATGCCCAGCCAGAAATCTCTATAATCCTTAATATGTGGTTTCAGCAAATTTATTTTTCTCAGCTATACTAAAAGGGAATTGTAAAATAAGCTAATGTTCTTGCAAAATTCTTCCAAAACACCTAAAACACATCAAATATGGTATTGCATGTACTGTTACATATTGTACCCGTGTCTGAAATTTCATTTACGATTACATGATAAATTGTGATTTGTTAAGGAAGTTGTTAAGTCTTCCAAATACAGCCCCTCTCCCCTTAACATATCTCTAGGTATCTTTACCAGTGTGAAATGTATGACTCTATAACCATATTAGAATCTGTTTTACAAGAATAACCACTCCGTAGCAAATCAGTTTTCCTGAAGAGGATTTTGGTCTCTGTCTTCTGAGGCATAATTTACTAGTGAATTACTAACCATACAATCCTAAACTATTATTGATTTTTAGATATAAATTTAAATTTGTGCGGAATACTCAGTTTTAGTATAAAATTATAACATCTTTCACAAAAGATACTGTGGATACAACTTGGATGATCATCAAAACTTTCTGATAACAGAAATAAAATTATGTAACTTTACTTCAAATTCTTCTTTAAAAACCAAACTATTTTAGAAACAACTTTTACCTTCTTTTAAGTTCTTGGGAGCCAGGATTCTCATGACCAACACTTCTCATTCTAGTGTTTTCTAGATTGTGTCGTCCTGGTTTGTACTTCAAAACCTCACTTTGCCACTCCTCATCAAAAGCATGAGCATCATCTATGTTAAATAGAAAAATAATGGGAATAAGTATTAAGGTATCAACTGTCAGTAATTGCCTTGCTCCCACATATTTCAGTCTAGTCTGGTGTTTTCATTAGTGTAACCTCAATATAGAGGCAGGAAGCTGCTTCAAATATAAGGCTCTTTGATGAGAGTAGTATTTCTTTTCCTGTCTGTTGCTCTCCTATTCCTACTGATGACCTAGTTATTGATGATCTATTTTTTCACCTGCCTGGATATCATATTATTTTATCCAATGGAACAGCTGACCCAATTATAATAACTAACAGTTTTTCTTCCTGGGTCATCTCACAATGAATATGTTCTTCCTGTATACTGTATACTTCTGTGACTAGCACTTCTATTCACCTAACCATCTTTCTATGTAACTTGACCTCACAAGTTTCTGTTGTCAATTTCCTAAGACAGGTTATTCAGCTAGAATGTCAATTCATGTTGTTATGAAGTAAGTAATCTAACTTCCATAGTAGCAACAATAGAGAATGATAGTACTTCTTCTTTAAGACTGCTTTAAAATATTACGTTCCTTCACTAAATTTTTCATTAAAATGTTGATTATTGTGAAATACTCAGTATATATATAAATGTGATAAAATTACAGAGGTTACAATTAAACACAGGTCACAATATCATGGCTTCTATCTTATTGCATAAGAATAATTTTATCAAACCCCGGCTGGGCGTGATGGCTCACGCCTGTAATCCCAGCACTTTGGGAGGCCGAGGCGTGCAGATCACAAGAGGAGATTGAGACCATCCTGGCTAACATGGCGAAACCTCGTCTCTACCAAAAATACAAAAAATTAGCCGGGCATGGTGGCGGCTGCCTGTAGTCCCAGCTACTCGGGAGGCTGAGGCAGGAGAATGGCATGAACCCGGGAGGCAGAGCTTGTAGTGGGCTGAGATCGCACCACTGCACCACTACACTCCAGCCTGGACAACAGAGCGAGACTCCATCTCAAAAAAAAAAAAAAAAACCAAAAAGGAATAATTTTATCAAATCCCAATGTTAACAGAATTTCTTCTTCCCCTCAACCCAAAACGGAGTCTTGCTCTGCTGCCCAGGCAGGAGTGCAATGGCGTGATCTTGGCTCACTGCAACCTCTGCCTCCCAGGTTCAAGAGATTCTCCTGCCTCAGCCTTCCCAGTAGCTGAGATTACAGGTGTGGGCCACCATGCCCGGCTGAGTTTTGCATTTTTATTTTTACTTTTATTTATTTTTTTTGAGATAGAGTCTCACTCTGTCACCCAGACTGGAGTGTAATGACTCGATCTCGGCTCACTGCAACCTCCACCTCCTGGTTCAAGCGATTCTCCTGTCTCAACCCATGAGTAGCTGGGATTACAGGCACGTGAGCCACCACGCCCGGCTAATTTTTGTATTTTTAGTAGAGACGGGGTTTCACCATGCTGGTCAGGCTGGTCTTGAACTCCTAACCTCGTGATCTGCCCGCCTTGGCTTCCCAAAGTGCCGGGACTACAGGCGTGAGCCACCATGCCTGGCCAGAATTTCTTTTTTAATACAACAATGTAAAATTTGAACACTTTATTATGGAAAAACATTATTTAAACTAGTTTCTGAAACTAGGAGATGAATCCAACTAAATTTTAATATAATTTCATTATTGAATTAATACAATTAATTAAATATAAAAGCTTAATACTGATTTAAAAATTAATAAAAATAAATTTAATGATTAAATTTGTTAATAAATTATAATATTATTAAAAACTACAGGGAGAAAGGACACTAGAAGGACATAAATGCACTGAAGAATAAATATAAAACCTAGAAAAAGAAGATTTACTTGGGAGAGAGAGATATACATGTAATTCAACATACAACAGAAATTAAAATCTTATCTATACAAAAGCCTAAGTACTGAACAGTACAGAATGATTTAAGTAAAAATTATGGCTTATTTACTATAAAAATTTTAGGTAACCACTTAAAATGTTTTTGAAAAATGCATCATAAGTGACTTTACAATTATAATGGTAAATTAAAATAAGCACAATATAAACTATATAAAAGTAAAATAATAATTTGAGGAAAAGCATGTTTATATATATAAAATGATTAGGAAGAAATACATTAAAACATTACTAGTATTTCGATTTTGGATTATGGATGATTTTTGTCTTTACACTTTTCAAATGTACTTTCTTGATAATCAGAAAAAATATTTAAAGAAGCATTTTGCCTACTGATAATATTACTAAATAACAATTCAAAAGATTCCACTTTCCAAGGATAAAATAAAAATAAGTAATATCCCATATTGCCAAAAATCACTACAAAAAAGAGCTCTCCTGTGAAAGGATGAAACCACAATCCTATTTCTTTGACAAGGTATTCTCTACACATATTATTCAAAAACTACCTCTTATAACATGTTTCTACAAAAAATACTAGTCAACTTTAACTGTTATTTTAACTTTATGAGAAAGAATATTATTTTTTTGTGATAACTTACTTTCATTCATATTGATGAACTCCTGGTTGACCTCTTCATCTCCAGTCTTCCTGTTCTTTGACTTTTTAATGACATGAGCTCGGTCATGGATATGATGACCAATAGCCATTTTTTCTAGTCCACTGTCAGAATCTCTCATTGCTTTCCTGGTTTCCTTTATCTGTAAAAATAAAGAAATTTTGTTATTATTTAAATATATATAGAATGTATATAACTCTAAAATTCTCAGGGCCAGCTTACCTACTGAGGTATGGCCATAGATCTACTGCTCTAAAAATAATGTGTACTCAGTTCCACTATTAACTTGTGGTAAAACTGTGGTGATAAGTCTCTGATATTTCCTGAACTCCTTAAAATGAAAATGTCTAGAACAAACAGAACCCATACAATTTAACCTGTTTCCAAATTATAATCAAATATTAAAACAAAAGTAGCAATTATAGTTTAATGCCTTCAAGACTGTTTTAGACAATGTAATAGAAGGAAGTTTATCGTAGCATTCCTACAAGTAAGGGCAACTAATTATTTTTCATGTTGATTGGCTTGAATCTCATCATTCCCGCCTATCAACTCTATGGAAGTGTTACTAGAATATTTATGATAGCTACTAACATGATTTACTGGGGGACATCTACAATTATATTGTTTACATTTAAGATTGTCAGTTTTAGAAAGTTAAAATTAAAATGTCTGAGATTAATTAGCAGAACTATGGCAAGAGCATCATTAAAAGGTTCATCTTCATATGTAAGAACTAAAAAATGTACTACTTCACACTCATTAGATGGGTAAACCTAAATTTTTACTGTAAGTACTAACAAGGAAGTAGTCAAATGGAAACTCACAAGCCACAGTTTGTGGAAGCCAACAATTTCAATCACTGGGATAGCAGCTTGGAAATGCTAGGTAAAGAGGAAAGTACACATACCCTACAACTCAGCAATACCACTCCTAGACTCTTTGTATAAGGAGCCGTGTATAAAGATGAATTAGTGAAAGATTAGACTCACCTACATATCTATCGACAGAAAATGATTTAAAAATAATGGTACATTCATATTTTGGATACTACGTAGAAGTTAAAGAAAACAGGGCCACATGTATCAACTAGAATAAATCTCAGAAGCGTATTAATCATAATATATTCGTATTTTGGATACTATATACAAGTTAAAGAAACCAGGGCCACATGTATCAAGTTGAATAAATCTCAGAAGCATATTACTCAGCAAAGACAAGTTGCAGAGGACACATGCAATATGATACCCTTTATGTAATGTTGGGAAATCTGGAAAATAATCCATTTTTTTAAGATAGAAAGATAAGTAATAAAATTGTAAAAACATGCATGAAAATGATAAACTCCAGATACAGGAAAATGGTAATCTCTGAGAAGGGGAGAAAGGGGAAACAGACCTCAGAGGAATGTATTAGAAGCTTTAACTGCCTCTGTACATTTTTGCTTAAAAAGAAAACAAAGCAAGAGATAATTTGAGGCAAATAGAGAAAAATGTTATGATATGACTAAACTGGGTGGCACGAATATGGGCACTTATTATGTTATTCTCTATATCCTCTCTGTACATTTCAAATATTTCATGAGTTAAAAAATTAATTCACTTCAAATGTAAACTTAAAAATAGACATTATTTCACGAAACAAAGGCTTTTCGTGTTTTTGTTTACCTTGTCAACATGTAAAGGTAATAAACATCCATAGATATTTACATGAAAAAAGGCACCCTCACGGGGGTGGGGGCACGAAAAATCGCCACAAACTGAGTAAATACAGTTGAGTTTTAATGGTTTCCACAGTGAGGACTACCTTACACCCGACCCCCACACCGCCCTCCTGTCCCCCCGCCATCATGTACCAGATTAAATTTTAATAGTTATAATTTGATCTAGACAGTCTATCATCCCCTAACTTTATAAAGCTCTAGGAATGCTTATAGAAAACTTACTCCTCCTGGAGCTCTACGGGTTTGAGTTGAGGCCTGAAAAACCTTTGGTGGTTCATCTCCTATTTTGGAGTAAGTCATAACTGAGGAAGAACAAAATGAATGTCCATTTGGATCCAGTGAAAGTTGACCCTAAAGGTAAACAAATTGTAAATTCGGTCGAGTCAAATATAAATAATTATTGCCAGAGAGTTCAAATAAGTAACACTAGCTGTAAGTTCTACTAAGGATACTAAACTACCAATATGGTATAGTCAAAGGGAACACCCAGGTTCTCAAGTGAGAAGTGACTTGAAAAATTACCTCCACCCAAAAAAAAGGCACCCCTAGAGGGTCCTGATGGTCGTCCATTTTAGGTACCATCATCCCACTCTCATTACAAAGACTAGTAAGTGACTAATTCAGAGATCCTTAAGTCTTTGGGTGCTTGTGGCTTAGATTTCAATGAAGATGCTATGCCCCCAAACCTGTGATACTTCTATAGTCAGTGGTTGACCCTTGTGCGTAATCTTGCCAACGTCAAGCCAATCAGTTAGTTATATATCAAGTTTCATACCTCCTCCTGTAGGTACCAGATTGCTACATTACTAAAACCAATAATGCCCTAGATTATTTGGGCATTCTGAAATGATCCATAGAATTCAAACTGGATGACTAGAATGATATGGGTCTTCTTCAGATCAAATCAAGTGACTGGTTTTGATGTTAATATAGAGAGTACTGTTATAGTACTAGTTTATAAGTATTTGGACTATTAGGGATCTATACCTAAACATCATTCCTAAAATTTCTGTTTTCAGAGTTGTTTATAAAACCCTAAAACTCTTTAGATGTTACAAATCCTTTTAAGTAGACAGGTTATTAATAAAATTACGCAAATTCAAATAAAATGTTCATTTACAATAGTGACTTTCAATAGAATCAATGTTTTTGAGGTTAATTTTTTTCCAATTTTTAAAAAAATTTTGAAAGTTAACATTATTTTTCAAACTTGGAGGTTATGAACTCAATTTATTATTTTTCAAACTTGGAGGTTATGAACTCAATTTAGTGTGTTGTAACCAGGATTTTTAAAACATGAAATAGACTAGAAAATAACTGTATATACTGTAAATAGTATAGTCATTTTTTCATGAAACTTGTGCTTCAAATATATTTATAAAGTATACAAATATTGCTTACTGGGTTAATCATGTAAGATATCTTTTTTAACCACTATGGTTAAAAAAGTGTTTGAAAGCCACTATGAAATAGAATATACCAAAGTATACACAATGTTCTCAATGCTTTGTTTTCAGTACTTACAAAGTTTCTTTCTAATTTCTGCATATAGTTTCTCATATTTGACACCATTTGGTCCACTGTCTGAAAAGGGCTGACATCTGTATGCTACAGAATATCAGAAAGTATGTTATTAACTATAAGTAACAACACAAAAGATGCAAATACATCTTCCAAAACAGCTAAAACATTTTTTTCCAATTCATTTAGTGAAATCTCATGCAGTAATCAACCAGACAAAGATAACTTAAAGAGGATATAATAACAGTGATTAGTTAAGGAGAAAATTGAAGCATACACAAAATCCCAAAAAGACAGCATACAAATAATTAGGGAATTGTAACATTATAAACATATACACACGTGTATATATACACATATATGTGCATGCATAAATACACATACACATACACATCTAATCACTCATTACTCACTTTTTCAAAACACAATTTGGTGTATGTTAAATACTAAGTGATATATTCTTTAGCATATGATCGTTTTCATAATTCTCCTTTTTATCTCTCAATACTCCACCATACAAATAAATAAAACTTGGGTATAAGATGCCAGTGTCACCTCCAGCAGTACCACATGGCTGATAGAAGTTGCCCCTCAAGTAAGTAGCCAGCCTTCCTCTCATCATAGTAGGATCCAGGTGACAGAAGTCAATTCACTTTACTAATAGGCCTTCAATTTGCTGCCTACTGAAGGGTCAGTAGGCTATACCCTTGAAGCACGAGGTATGTGTCTTCAGAAAAACAGTTAAGAATTCCTGTAAACAGTAGTTTCTCAACCAAGATTGATTTTGATTCTCAGGGGACATTTGGCAATAACTATACTCATTTTTGGCTGTCACAGATGAGGAGAGCCTATAACTAGCATCTAGTGGGTGGAGGTCAGGAATGCTGCTTAACAATCTACAACGGATAGGACAGTCTCCCAGAACAAAGAATTACCCAGCCCAAAATGACAATAGTGCTGAAGTTGAGAAACTTTGCTCTAGGAAAATCTACCACTGATTTTAGGTCTTAAAATCTACCATTGATTTTAGGTTTTATCATTGGAAGACTCACCAGAAAATAAAAGTCAAGCACACATTCCAATGTATTACCCAGTAAATCACCTGTTATAAAACAGAATGAGTTGCTTGGTTTAATGAACTTCTCTGTTCAAGCAAGCGGAGCTCTGAATCCTCTAAGTTCTGTTTGTGTCTCTGCCTTTTATTGCTATTGGATTTTTACAGATATTAATAATGTAAAATAGGTGGGAAAACCAAATTCCTCCTTAGAACTTGCACTTAATATAGTAGGGAACAACAAAGGCACATTTAGGAAACACTAATATATATTTGGGTACAAAAAGGACCGAAGTAGAATTAATTCTGCATTTCAGAGAGGCAAACGCAATCCAGGAAATATTCTGAATATTTGCTTTAACACTAGATTGAGAATCCATTCTTATTATCATGAGATATGGAAGGGTTAACCCAAAGAAGGAAAAAAAGAGAGAGGAAAAGATTAGGCATTTGGGTATTTCTGTCCTCTTCTCAATTCACATTCAAATCAACCATCAAAAGATGTATCTGCACTTGCTCTGGGGTGACCCAACACACTGGAGTGACAAAAAGTTGGGGTACAAAATGGAGTCGAGACTTCAGTGGGCCCTTAAGGCCTTCAAAAATTTTGTACACGTTCTCCTCTTTCTGCCTTAAATGTTTCTTCCTGACTTTTAGCCTAGTTAGTTCCTTCTCATGATTCAAGTATCACCACCTGAGAAAGGCCACTGCTGGTCACCTGTCTAATCCCTCCTTCACTTTCCCC
This sequence comes from Theropithecus gelada, assembly GCF_003255815.1. Taxonomy (NCBI): domain Eukaryota; kingdom Metazoa; phylum Chordata; class Mammalia; order Primates; family Cercopithecidae; genus Theropithecus; species Theropithecus gelada. The sequence continues at coordinate 133,487,441 of NC_037669.1, forward strand.
CATCTCTATATCATTACCCTGTTTCATCTCCTTCAGGGTACTGTGACTATCTGAAATTATTTTGTTGTTTACTACTGTCTGTCTTCCCACTTTATATAAGTAATCTCTCTGAGGGCAGGGCAATTTTGTCTATTTTATTCACTACAATATCCCCAATACATATATAATAATTCCTGGCACTTAAGAGGGTTTAATAAATATTTGTGGAATGAATGAATGAACAAATTATCTCTAGCTCAGCTCAAATCCATATATCCAACAGTTTACCAGATAAATCTACCTGGAAAACCCACAGATGGCTCAAATGCCAAACACCCAAAACTAAAATGATCGTTTTGACCACCCCACTCCTACATTTGTACTGAATCAATGCCTTATCTCAGTGGCATTCCCATCTACCTTATTCTTCATGCCAGAAAAATGGGTGTGATACTCCCCTTCTCCCTCTCTACTGCTCCTTCAACCCTATCAATCACCAAATTCTATCAATTTACCCTTTTAACTGTCTCAAATGAAGTAATTCATTTTTATCACCACAGACATTACCTAGTAGAAGTAAGCCATCACTAATACTTTACCAAGAATGCTTCAACAGCCTTCTGGCTTCCCTGCCTCCACTACGGTCTCTTCTAATCTTTCAAGAATCTGAACTCTATTACCCCTTTGACATAAGTCATCACTGCTTCCTCTGCTCTTAAGATACTGTTTACTCTACTTACTATGGCCCAAAGAAGTCTCTGGATACCTCTTCTTCCTCATCAATATCTACTGTTCAACTCATACTCTAGGGTTAAGTGACACTAAACATGTTTTAGCTCCCTAGCCTCCAGGTCTTTGCAAATGCTGTTTCCTCTCTGTTGAACAGTATTCCTTTCCCCTCCCTCCTTTTCAGGCTAACTTTTACTAATCCTTAAAGTTCAGGAAGTCTGCTTGGACTGACCCACCCTACCTCAAAAGGTGCTTTTTTCCATCTGTGCTCCCATAGCATGCTGAACTTCCTGATCATTTTATTCATAACTCTGTGTTATAACTGCTTTTTTTGTCATTTGTCTTACTAAGTACACTGGTCAGGAGGGACGAATGTTATACCTTTATGTCAAACTTCAAGGAAACAAATGATTCAATTGTAGCACAAAATAATAATTAAAAAAAAAAATTCGTTTCATGAGACTGTAGATACAAATGTTCCAAATTCATGTTATTTTCTGCTACTCCCCAGAATGCTTTTAGTGTGTTGGAAGCTAGCATCACAGACACAGCACAAAAACCCTAAGAAACAGGTGATAGAAATGCTGGTTGCACAGCAGCCATTCTTAAGTACAGACAAGAAAAAGCTGCACGGGCAAGGTGGCAACACAATCCTAGAGAAAGCAGTCAATCTGTGTTTTTCCAAATGTTGTGCTTATCTATCTACAGTTTAGTACTTTTTTTAAAACCTTTTGGAAAGTAATCATAAGCATGTGGAAGTCCTCAACTTTCAAACACAACTATGAGGATCCCTTTTGTAAATCAAGCAAATATTCATCCAATAAAATCTACTTCTTATTTTTGAAGATGAATTTTATATATGTTGAAATGACTTACTTCAGGAAACATGTGCTTAAACTTTTTAAGGTAAGTTTGATACTTGAAACACAGGTTTTCAGTACAAATATTAAAAAGCCATTATGAAAGTGAGGCTGCAGGCCAATTTAGTCCGCTTGAGTTAATGAAAAATAAGTATTTGTCAGAAAATATTGCTAAAATGATTTGTGTCTTAGGATACGAACCATACCACCAAAACTGCCAAAAGGTACAAGAGAACAACTCATTGCCTGGAAAAATAATATCCAATTCATTTTGATTATGACATTTACTATACAGAAGTTTCTCAATTTACCAATTAAATGTTTACTGAGTTTCAAATATCTACATTTCAATTGCTGAGATTCATCTTTATAGAAACCCCTGAAGGCTTGTTAGCTTAGAACTATTATTCCTGAGGCTGAAAAAGCAACAGAAAAAAAAAAGGGAAAAAAGAATATGGTTATGATATATAAATATCCTGTTTTTTAAAAAATTTTAGTTGAGTATGTTTGTAACCTCTAGCTTTGCTCTAAGGCAAGACATATGAAAATATATTTCAGTTGTAAGGCTTTCGAGGAACAATTAAAGGTTAATCTAAGCTTTGAAGGTCCAGAGGTAAGATTATAGAAGATTAGTGTTTCCTGGTCCAATAAAGACAATCCTTTGTAGCTTTTGATACGATTTTCAAGTATTAAAACAATGAGTATGGGAGAGAAAGGATATTTCCTTGCCTGTTCTCATTTCAGATATTGGAGGAAATTATAAGGTGAGAAACATATACATAAATATAAAAAATAATGGTTTAAGTTTTGCTTCTAATATATAACCCTATGGACCTAAAAGTTTTGGTTAGCACAGTGGAATTCTATATAGCTGACAAGTCACTGTTCAAGAATTCACCTTTCCAAAGTTCCCCCCTTTAATATAATAGTGATTTCTACAACAAGAATATTAGTCATATCCTATCATTATACATATATACTTCTGTAATAATTTTCTTCAAATTCCTACAGGGTCTTCTCACTAACTGTCTTAAAAAAAAGAACTTACAGTCAAAGAATCTTCATCATTATGTCCTCTATGATTACGAGCTCTCCCTCTACCATCAGGGATACTGAGCAAGTCTCTTCCAAAGGGTTCAGATAAACTTCTCATCATCTGTGGCATATTTTCTCGGTGTGCAAGAATGGACTCACTGTTGAAAATATACATAATCATGAAAGATTCAGTGTTGGAATTTAAATAGTAAGTAGGCAGTTAAATACTACAAAGAATTATTTTGGGCTAACATGTTTGTTACATACAAGAAGAGTAGAAGAGAATTCTATTTTATACAAAAATAGAATTATCTCATAAAGATCCACTATTAGATGGTTCCCTACTTACAATGGTTCAAGTTAAGGTTTTTTGACTTTACTGTGGTATGAAAGCACTACACATTCAGTAGAAACAGTACTTCAAGGATCCATACAGCCATGCTGGTTTTCACTTTCAGTATAGTACTCAATAAATTACATGAGATATTCAACACTTTATAATAAAGTAGGCTTTATGTTAGATGATGTTGCCCAACTGTAAACTAATGTATACGTTCTGATGATACTCGGTAGGTTAAGTGTATTAAATGCATTTTGATGTATAATATTTTCAATTTGCGATGGGTTCATTGGAATGTAATCTTCTCATAAGTTGAGAAACATCTGTAGTTATAAATAAAATTAATGAAAACCTGTTTTTATCCAATATAATTCATTTAAAGCATAATAAAAACTACACCTTTATCCCATACTGCATAAAAATAAATATCAACACTCTATAATCTGATATTTACCCTTTTGTCACAAGTCTCATTCAAGAACCCTTTTTTTTTTTTTTTTACTTTATCACAATGGTTTTCCAACTTTGTTCCAGTTGGACAGTTACTGACCCACTCATCAATTCCTTATTCCTTATTCTAGAACTTAAGGTACACCATGATTGAAGCTCACTTTACCAAGGCAATCTTATGCTTTCCTGCAGTCCAATGGAATCCCCTCTCCAATAGTCTGGCCTCCTTTTAGATTCTCCACTTCAGTTACATTCTTCTTAGGTCACCCTTTCCCCTTCTAATTTCAATCCTCTGATGTCATCATAAAGCAGCTAGAAAGTTTTTTAAAAAATTTTCTTGGCCAGGCATGGTGCCTCATGCTTGTAATCTCAGCACTTTGGGAGGCTGAGGCAAGTGGACTGCTTGAGGTCAGGAGTTCAAGACCAGCCTGGCCAACATGGTAAAACCCCGTCTCTACTAAAAACACAAAAATTAGCTGGGCGTGGTAGCATACACCCATAATCCCAGCTACTCGGGAGGCTGAGGCAGGAGAATCGCTCGAACCTGGGAGGCAAAAGTTGCAGTGAGCCAAGATCACACCACTGCACTCCAGCCTGGGTGACAGAGCCAGACTCTGTCTCAAAAAAAAAAAAAAAAAAAAAAAAAAAAAAGGAATTTTCCTTGTAGCCCCAGCTCAGACGAAGCTTAAAAATTCTGTCTTCTGCTCGTAAGTCCAAGTAGAAAGAGCTTTTCCTCTGAATTTCATAGTATTTATATACATAAACCTATTCCAAAAGACCTCAGATTTACTCATACATTACCTTGGAGGTTAAAAAAAGTATAATTGTTCCAAGTGTGAGTTTAAGATTAGCAAACTGCTTAACTGGATTTGTGCTTGTGTGTATAGACAGATGTTTTCATTCGGCCTTGTTTCATTACATTCAATGAAATTTACCAATTTTAGTTGTACAGTTTGATGAATTTTAAAAAGTGCAGTCATAACCTCCACCATAATTAAGATGTAGAACACTTCCATCATTCCAAAAAGTTCCCTCGTCTCTTTGCAGATAATTACCTGCTCTGAGCCCCAGTTACCACGAATAGGCTTTCTGTCATTATAGTTTGGTCTTTTCCAGAATTCATAAAATGGAATCACATAGCATGTCATCTTTTGTGTCTAGCTTCTTTCCCTTAGCATAATGCTTCTGTAATTCATCCATGTTGTTCCCTATTTCAGTTCATTCAGTTTTATTGCTAAGTTCATACATATATCAATATCATAATCACAAAACTGTCTTTAGTTTTTGGCTACTATGAATAAAGCTACTATGAATATTTATGTACTAGTCTTTGCGTATATTTAATTTGTCTTAAGTAAACACCTAAGAGCAAGGACTGCTGGCCTGTATTAGAAGAGTATGTAAATTTTATAAAAACTGTGAACTGAGAGTTACAGTTGTACTGCATTCTTGCTGAAATGTGGGATAGTCAGATGTTTACCTGTAGCCATTTGAGTCGTAGTGTCATAACATCTCATTGTGGTTTTATTTTGTATTATTTGTCATTCATATATGTTCTTTGATAGAACTGTCTTTTCAAATACTTTCCCCATTTTTAAAAATCAGGTTATAAGACTTCTTTATATATTCTGGACACAGACTTTTATCAGATACAGGTTTTAAATTTTTCCCAGTCTTGGACTTGCCTTTTTCATTCTCTTAACATGAATGTATTCAGCCAAACAACCATGAATCTTTGTTAGGCCTTCAGTTTTTACCACATTTTGCTAACGTGATTAAGGATTTTGAGACGGGAAGATTATCCTGGATTATCCCAATGGACCCAAGGTAATCACAAGGATCCTTATGAGAAGGAGATAGTAGTGTCATAATCAGAAGATGTTACACTGCTGGCTTTTAAAATGGAGGAAGAGGCCAAAAGCCAAGGAACACAGCAGTCTCTAGACGCTAGAAAACACAAGGAAACAGATTCACCACTAGAAACTCCAGAAGGAATGTAGCCCTGCCAACACCTTGATTTTAGCCCAGGGAAACCCATTTTGGACTTCTGATCTTCACCATAAGACAATTTGTTGTTTTAAGTCTCTAAAGATGTGGTAATTTGTTATAGCAGCAATAGGAAACTAATGCAAGTTCTTAAATTTTAATTTTAAAATATACAAAAGTCTCACTCCTCTTTTAGAGTATAAGTTCTTCTAGACTAGGAACTGTATCTTCATTCATATTACCAACCTCTGTGCTTGACACACAGTATACATTATAAATGTTTATGGAGGGCTAGGTGCGGTGACTCACGCCTATAATCTCAGCACTTTGGGAGGCCGAGATGGACGGATCACGAGGTCAAGAGTTTGAGACCAGCCTGGCCAACATGGTGAAACCCCGCCTCTACTAAAAGTACAAAAATTAGCTAGGTGTGGTGGCAGGTGCCTGTAATCCTAGCTACTTGGGAGGCTGAGGCAGGAAAATCACTTGAATCCAGGAGGCAGAGGTTGTGATGAGCCAAGATCGCACCACTGCACTCCAGCCTGGGCAATAGGGTGAGACTCCATCTCAAAAAACAAAAAACATTAAAAATAAATAAATAAATAATGTTTATGGAATTTGAACCATCCTATATATCAGATGGTCCCCCCTACCATTTCTTGGCAAAATTACTAACTATTCTTAATTAAAGGCTCACCTTGGCGCTTTCTACAGAGAAAAATCTCCACTGCAACCAATAGCTGCAGTCTTGAAGTTCTTCCTTAGTGGCTTTTGATTTCAGGGGAGGGGAAACTCCTATTTAAACTATACTTGGTTTTCTCTGGCCCAAGTATTTTAGTACATGGGACTTACATGTCCTGACAATAGTTCCAAGGGCTTCTTGTGCTTCAGTTTCAGCTGCTGCAGAGTAAGACCACCTGTATGTCTGAGAAACTACACCTTCAAATGAGGTTTATGCCATAGAAGCTTATGTCTTAATTGAGGCCATCCTGAATGTGGTCTCAAAATTTTGCAAATATCTATAAATATCTGTTTCTTATGATGCAGAAACAGATGTATAAACTTTTTGTAGATTTGTAGTTCATTTTCCTGTCTTTAGATGAAACCATCAAAACTGATGACTTAGAATGAGGGCAGTTTTAAATGTGTTATCCTTGTATTAGTTATCTATTGCTGTTGTAACTTAGCTTAAAATAACATTTGTTATGTCACAATTTCTATTGATTAGGAATCAGGAGCAGTTTAAGTGGGTAGTTCTGACTCAGGGCCTCTCTGTAGGCTGCAATGAAGTTATCAGTTGAGGCTTTAGTCATCTCAAGTCTTGATTGGTGGAGAATCTACTTCCAAGTTCCTTCACATGGCTGTTGGCTAGTCTCAAAAATGTGCTTCTAAGCTCATTCAGGTGGGCCTCTCCACAGTGCTGCTTTACATTATAGTAACTGCTTTCTCCAGCGTAAGCCACCATGTGTGAGAGAACACCTAAGACAGAAGTCATGCGCTTTATTTATTTATTTATTTATTTATTTATTTAGAGACAGAGTCTTGCTCTGTCACCCAGGCCGGAGTGCAGTGGCGCGATCTCAGCTCACTGCAAGCTCTGCCTCCCAGATTCACGCCATTCTCCTGACTCAGCGTCCCCAGCAGCTGGGACTACAGGCACACGCCGCCACGCCTGGCTAGTTTTTTTGTATTTTTAGTAGAGACGGGGTTTCACTGTGTTAGCCAGGATGGTCTCGATCTTCTGACCTCGTGATCTGCCCGCCTCGACCTCCCAAAGTGTTGGGATTACAGGCATGAGCCACCGTGCCTGGCCAAGCCATGCTCTTTTAAAAATGTAATTTTGGGAGTGACATCTTATCTCTTCTTTTGTATTCTGTTTATTAGAAACAAATTAGTAAGTCCTAGCCCATGTTCAAGGGGAGATTACACAAAGGCATGAATACCAGGGAGTGAGGATCACTGGAAGCTATCTTAGTAGCTGTTTACCACACATAAATTTGTGGGTTCATTAGCTTACCAGACACACATATAATCAAGTTTATAATATTCTTAATTAAAATTAAGTTCAACAATATCAGTATATTTTGCAACATGCCATAAACAAATACTGATATCAGATGATATTAAGATAACAAACTTTCAGACAGGAAATTCAGAAGGTACATTAGAATAATCAACATAATTTATTCTTTTTTAAAATTTGTAAAGAAATAAGTGAATGAGCTACAAGGAAGTAAAAGACACATACAGATGACTATTTGAAGATTTTTCAGTGCTAAAGGGAAAAAGATAATAGCTTGCGTATCAGGAAAGTTTTGGGAAGAGGGAGGGAATGTATATGAGAAGCCTTTCTTCGCTAGATTAAAACAGTTCTCCTTGGCATAGATGTCATAAATTCTGATTATTTATTTAATTTTGTAATCTTTCAATAGTCTCAGAAAGAAACTCAAACATTTCCTTGAATTACAACAGGAAATAATAGTTACAAATCAGCCCATTAGTATAGAGAGAATGCTGCCACTGGGGTGGATACTTCTTCAGGTGCTGATGCTTTCAATTTATCTTTTTTTGACTTGTCCTAATTCAAGCTTGTATTCTTCACGCTATCACTCTTAATCATCATTCACAGACATACCATTCAACATAATAGTGCCAGGTTAATAAAAAGCTGTATTTTAACAGCACTTCCAACTTCTGAAACTATGTAGACTGGGCAGTAAGAGCTGGATGGTTTTTCTAGAAATTGCTTTAAATACTGTTATTTTTAAGGAACATATCTGTGGTAAGCAGAATGGTTCCCCTAAAGATGTCTATGTCCTAATCCCCAGAACCTGTGAATGTTACATTACATGGTAAGGGGGAATTAACATTACAGATGTAATTAAGATTGTTGTTCTGGTAACTTTGATTAGCCGTGATTATCCAAGAGGGCTCCTTTAATTAAAGATCCTTTAAATCTGGAAGAAAGAGGCATGAGTCAGAATGACGTGATGATGCCTTTTTCCTTCCCTTCACCTGTGCATTAAAACTGCAAGGATTCCCTTGACCTTCCAACTACTGAAACCCAAAGGTCATTCCTCTTCCTCCTTGAATTTCAGCAGCATGTATCTCTAACTTTGATGTATCTCTAACTTTGAACTCTGACTGATAAACTTCTTAATCGTTCCTTTTCCTTCTTGCCCTTTACAGAGCTTCTGAGTGTTACAGATAGGTGTCTGGTGTCTCAAAATGTTGACACTCTCATCTTGGGGTAGCCAGTGAGGACTGAGCCCTGGAGCTGGTTACTTAAGCTCCCATCAGTGTCTGTCCCTTCTTGAACCCCAAGTACATGGGCAAACATCTTTTTAAAATGAATGACATTAAAATGTTGAAAGTACTGCCCCCTAAAGACATGCTTTCTCCAGTTTTAATCCGTTATCTCTTCTCTTCTCTTCCCTGTCCTCTAAGGACTACTTCAACTTGAACATGCTTAAAAAATCACTAGAGGTACTTATTAAAATTACAGATTTCTGAGACATACACCTGGAATTTTGATTCAGTATACACTAAGCATGGCCCATTAATCTCCATTTTAGCAAGCATTCAATCTATTCAACAATATTGTCAGGAATCTGCATTCAATTTCTTCTTGTTTTAATGCAAACTGTCTCCTTTATTTAACAAATACTTAATGAACACATATGTAAAAGGCACAGTTCCAGGTAGTGGGGATAGAGCCCTGAACTTTGGAGGTCTAAAGCTAATTTTCAATGTCCTATTGGCCAAGAAGTTGACATACTTTCCAAAGTACTCAGAATATAAATTACAAATAATGATAAAGCTATGATTAAATATTTGCCTTTTTACATTCTAGTAACTCGAAACCTTATTATATTTCCACATTTTTTCCTTAGTCAGCTTTTCCTTTTCATGTCTCTATTTCTATTAAAGGCACAACCATTATACTCCAAGTCATCCAGGTTCAAAACTTCAGGTATGAGCTATTTGGGGTTTTTAATCTGTCCTGTGCTAGCTCCAAGGAATGGAAAAATGGTGAAAAAACAATTCCATTGAAAGAATAGGGGAAGAGATAGCGCTCTAGAGTTCAGTCTCTTTCCATCAAGAAAAGTTGAGGATGGTTTACTTCTGAATTACCACTGCTTCTTGTATCTTATTATTTCCTTCCTGGATTCTAACATCTAGTAATTTGTACACAAATTAGTATCTTACGTCTAAATTCATTTCATACTCAAACTTAAACAATGGCTTGCTTGGGTATATAAATCTCCATTATTTTCTCTCAGTATTTTGATAATATTGCTCCATCATCCTCCTACATCTAGTGTAGCTAAACAGAAGTCTGATGACAATCTGGTTCTCATTCTTTCTAAGACATCTACTCTCTGGATGCTTTATGGTTATTTTGTTTACATATATTTCAATGTATCAAAATTGCATTTTCATGCGCCAAGTGTAGATTAAAAAAAATTATCCCAACAACCACCAAATTGCCCTTTTTTCTTTCTCTCTCTTTTTTTTTTTTTTTTTTTTTGAGACGAAGTTTCACTCTTGCTGCTCAGGCTGGAGTACAATGGCACAATCTTGGCTCACTGCAAACTCCGCCTCCCAGGTTTAAGCAATTCTCCTGCCTCAGCCTCCCTAGTAGCTGGGATTACAGGCATCTGCCACCATGCCATACAAATTTTTTTTGTATTTTTAGTAGAGATGGGTTTTACTATGTTGGCCTGGCTGGTCTCTAACTCTTGACCTCAGGCAATCCACCCACCTCAGCATCCCAAAGTGTTGGGATTACAGGCATGAGCCACCACGCCTGGCTTAAATTGCTCTTTTCAATCTGAGTTCCAAAACAGTTCAGTCTTTCATTAATTCTAGAAATTGTTCTTAAATTACTTCCTTGGGTATTTACTATTACCTTGTTTCTATGTGTTTGCCTTCCTTGTCAAACTTTTCTTACAGCATATTTTTCTCATCCTCTGTGATTCTGTGTTGAATGTTGGAAGAAATACCTTGGCTCAATTTCCAAGCTTATTAATTTACTTGTTGCTTGTGAACATTCTGCTTAACTCATTTTCTAAACAAATTTAATTTTCTGTATCTCTGGTTCTTCGTTAAATGGCTGCACTACCCTCTGACATCTCTAAAGATAATATCGTCTCCCAACTCTGAAGATATGTCTTAGTTAATTTTTGTGTTGTTATAGAGGAATACCTGAGGCTGTGTAATTTACAAAGAAAAGAGGTTTATTTGGGTCATGGTTCTGAAGACTGAGAAGAAGCATGGAGCCAGCATCATCTTCTGATGAGAGCTTCAGGATGCTTCCACTTATGGAGGAAGGTGAAGGGGAGCCAGTATGTGCAGAGATCACATGGTAAGAGTGGAAGCAAGAGAGGGTTGGAGAGGTAAAAGGCTCTTTTTAACAACCAGCTCTCTGGGGAAGCAATAAAGTGAGAACTCACTTATTACCTCACCCTAGCCCCCAGGGAAGGTATTAATCTATTAATGAAGGATCCACCCTCCCATGTCCCAAACACCTCTCATTTGCTCCCACTACCAACATTAGGGATCAGATTCCAACATGACATTTTGAGGGTCAAACATCTGAGCTACAGCAAGATCTTTTCTTTTTTCTTTTTTTCTTTTTTTTGAGGCAGAGTCTTGCTCTGTCGCCCAGGATGGAGAGCAGTGGCATGATCTCGACTCACTGCAACCTTAAACACCCAGGCTCAAGTGATCCTCCCACCTCAGCCTCCTGAGTAGCTGAAACTACAGATGTACATGACTGTGCCTGGCTAATTTTTGTATTTTTTGTAGAGATGGGTACCACTATGTTGCTTAGGCTGGTCTTGAACTCCTGGGCTCAAGAAATTCATCCATCTTGGCCTCCCAAAGAGCTGGGATTACAGGTGTGAGCCACCACACCTGGCAAGATATTTCATATATATTCACATATTTAACATTTTCAAGGTTGTTCTTTCCTTCTTTAATGTCCAAATTGCTATCTAATTTCCCTTCATGGAAGAACAACTTTAACATTTCTTGTTCTGTAGATATGATTGCAATAAATTCTCTGTTTTCTTTTACCTGAAAATATTTTATTTCATTCATAATTCTTAAAGGAAATTTTCACAAGATAAACCCAGGTTGACAGTTTTTTTTTGTTGTTTGTTTTTCTTTCTGCAGATGTTATTGCTTTATCTACTGGCCTCTTGCTTGGTGATAAGTCAAAGGTAATTCAAATGTTTTCGTCTTGTATCCAATGTATCATATTATCTGACTGTTTTCAAGATTGTTCTTTTTATCATTTGCTTTCAGAGGTTTGACTATGATGAACTTAAGCATGGTTTTCTTCATATTTATTCAGCTTAGGTTTACTCACACCTTCTTAATTCTTCAGAGTTTTATCTTTTACCATACTGGGTAATTTCCATTATTATTTTTCAACTAATTTTATGCCATTTCTCTCCCTCTTCTCCAATTACACCAAACATTAGACATTTCAATATTTTCATATAGATTTCTAAAGGGTTTCCCCCAATTTTTTTCTGGTTTTCAGATTAACTTTCATTTATCTGTCTTCAATTTTAATGACTCACCTGTCATCTCCATTTTGCTGTTAAGCCTATCCAGTGAATTTTCTCTTTCAAATATTGTATTATTCTAGACCAAGCTTGTCTAATCTGTGGCCTGTGGGTCACATGCAGCCCAGGACAGCTTTGAATACGGCCCAAGCCAAATTCATAAACTTTTTAAAAACTTTATGAGATTTTGTTTTTCAGCTCATTAGCTATCATTAGTATTAAGTGTATTTTCTGTGTGGCCCAAGACAGTTCTTCCAATGTGGTCCAGAGAAGCCAAAAGACTGGACATTTCTGTTAGACTTTCTATGGGTGGGGGGGTATATACCTAAAAAAGTATACATAAACACACACACACACACACACACACTCTTTCTCTTTCTCTATGGAGATTCAATATCCTTTCATTCCTTGCAAGCATATTTTCCTTTACTTCACTGGGCAAAATTATAACAACTGCTTTAAAATTCTTGTCTTTTAATTCTAACATATGGGTCTTTTTAGGTGTCTTATTTTTTAATCTGGAGAATGGGTGACATTTTCCTGTTAAGTAATTTTGGGTTGTACCCATACATTGTGGATATTATGTTGTATAGGGTCTGGATTTTGATATATTCCTCCAGAGTGGTTTTTTTTTTTTTTTTTTTTTGAGACGGAGTCTTGCTCTGTCACCCGGGCTGGAGTGCAATGGCCGGATCTCAGCTCTCTGCAACCTCTGCCTCCCGAGTTTATGCCATTCTCCTGCCTCAGCCTCCTAAGTGACTGGGACTACAGGCGCCCGCCACCACGCCCGGCTAATTTTTTGTATTTTTTAGTAGAGACAGGGTTTCACCGTGTTACCCAGGTTGGTCTCGATCTCCTGACCTCGTGATCCGCCCGTCTCAGCCTCCCGAAGTGCTGGGATTACAGGCTTGAGCCACCGCGCCCGGCCCAGAGTGTTGTTTTTTTTAAAGTAGGTAATTAATCTGGTTGTCCTTAAAGGTCAAATTCTGTCTCTCGTGTGGTAGCTCAAATCTCCATTTAGTTCATTTATCCTTATTAGCTGAACTGCTCTGAGTCTGTCTTATGCATATGTGGTTAAGCCTTAGACAGAAATTTGTACAGAATTTATTCACAGTATTTGGTGCTTACTCTTCTCTGGCTTTCTCCTTTTGGGGACTCCTCTCCCTCCCTTTCCAGTGACTGTGGTTATACTGAACTCTGTCTTTGGTGTTAGGTCAAAAAGACTTTAAAGGTCTTCAAACAGTTCTAGTCACTCTACATGTAAGAGACGGGGCCTGCCTTTAGGCTAGACTTGTAACTTTCCTTTTGTTCAACTGTTGAGACCTCTCCAGCAAGTATCTGCTTTTTGGTCATTCTCTAGTGTCTTCTCCAGTAAGTTGTTTTTGTATTTCATCCTGGGCTTATAAAGTTAACTGCAAGACAGCTGGTCCAGTTGGAGCTCTGTTGGTCACAGTAGAAATGAAAAGTCTCCTCAAGATTTTAATTACACTGTTTTCTATAATCTTCTTTGTTTCATTAACTTTGATTCCTTAAGTGTTGGTTCTTCTGTTTGGTTAGCATAGCTTCTGTCTTTCATGGTGTCAGTTTTTATAAAATGTCTGAAATAATATATTTAGAATAAAATAAATTAATGAATGTTAGGAAATGAATAAAAGTAAAGCTACTTCCATAGATATGAACTGGGGGGAGTAGCTGTATGTGTACTTGGTCCTACAGTTTGGTTCAGTATCTGAGACTTCCATTTTCCATCTCTGTCTCTCAGACCTTGCATTGCCCTTTTTTTTTTTTTAAGTAGCTTTCCTGCTTTTACATGCTTCCCAAACTCTTATATTATAAGGGCGAATAGACTTACATCTTTTTTCTATCAAATTAGCTTCTCTAGCTAATTTTCTTGTTTTTCCCTTTGTTTCTTTCCCTTTATTTTTTTTTAAACATTTATTGTCTCACAGTTCTGGCGGCTGGAAGTCTGAGATCAAAGTGTCAGCAGAGTTGGTTTCTCTTGAGGCCTCTTCTCTCCTTGACCTGCAGATGGTGACCATCTCCATGTGTCCTCACATTATCCTTTCTGTTGATTCCTTCATTTCTCAGATTCCCTGCAGCAAAATAGCACCTGGGGGCAATAATCTATCATCCAAAAGGGAAGTGAGGGGAAGAGTGGAGTGACTGCAAATTAGTTCCTCCCCTGTCACATACAGTCATTTTCAACTACTGCTTTAAACTAGCAACACAAAGGAGAAAAGAACATTTTGCTGCTGGAAATTACTGAGCAGACTTAAGGCCGGAAGGGAGATACAGTTGGGGGAAAGGGAAGAAGACTATAAGACGTAGATTGGCATTCCATCCATTAAATGTGTGTGTGCCTATTATTATTTGAACAAACTGTTCTCTATTAGATCCATTAGGAATAAGAAAAATAAACGTGTTCATTTTACCTTAACTTATTCTCTGATGCTCTTGCTTTCTTTATGTACATCAGAGTTTCTGACTCGTATGATTTTCCTTCTCTCTGAAGAACTTTTAACATTTCTTGCAAGGTAGGTCTACTGTCAACAAATTCACCAAATTTTTGTTTGTCTGAGAAAGTCTATTTCTTCTTGACTTTTAAAGGATAATTTTGCAGGGTACAGAATTCTAGGTTAGTGAGTTTTTTTTTTCCCCTCTCAACACTTTATATATTTCATGCCATTCTCCTCTTGCTTGCATGGTTTCTGAAGAGAAGTCAGACATAATTATTTTCTTTGCTCTTCTACAGGTTTTTCCACGCCCCCCGCCCCAGCTTCTTTCAAGATTTCTTCTTTAATTTTGATTTTCTACAGTTTAAATATGACATGCCTAGGCTTAGTTGTTTTTTTGTTTGTTTTGCATTTATTCTGCTTGGTGTTTTCTAAACTTCTGAGATCTGTGGTTTGGTGTATGATATTAATTTGGCGCTAATTCTTAGTCTTCATTTCTTCAGATATTGCTCCTGTTCCTTTGTACTCTGGTACTCCCATTACACCTGTTACACCTTTCGTAGTTGCCTTACAGTTCTTGGATACTGTGGGGTTTTTTTTCAGTCTTTTTTTCTCTCTGATTTTCAGTTTTGGAAGTTTCTACTGTCATATGCCCAAGCTCAGAGATTCTCTCCTAAGCTGTTCATAGTCCACTGATAAGCCCATAAAAGGAATCCTTCATTTCTTTTACCCTTTTTTTTTTGGACACAGAGTTTCCCTCTGTTGCCCAGGCTGGAGTGCAATGGCACCATCTCGGCTCACTGCAACCTCTGCCTCCTGGGTTCAAGCGATTCTCCCGCTTCAGCCTCCCGAGTAGCTGGGATTACAGGCATGCGCCACCACACCTGGCTAATTTTTGTATTTTTAGTAGAGACAGGATTTTGCCATGTTGATCAGGCTGGTCTTGAACTCCTGACCTCAGGTGATCCATCTGCCTTGGCCTCCCAAAGTGTTGGGATTACAGCCGAGAGTCACCACACACTGCACTTCTGTTACAATGTTTTTAGTCTCTAGCATTTTATTTTATTTTTACAATTTCCATTTCTCTGCTTATATCTGTTCTGGCATGTTGTCTGCTTTTCCCATTAAAGCCCTTAGCATATTAATCATAGTTTAAAAACATTCCTGGTCTGATAATTCCAATATTCCTTGCTAGAAATATGGTTTGGATACTTGTTCAGTTTCTTCAAACTGTTTTTTTTTTGCCTTTTAGTATGCCTCGTAATTTTTTGTTGGAAGTAGTACATAGTTACTGGGTAAAGGGAACTGCAGTAAATAGACCTTTAGTAATGTAGTGATAAGGTGCTGGGGGAGGCAAAGTGTTCTGTAGGCATAAGATTAACTCACAGTCTTTTGCTTAGCCTGACCTTGGGTGGTAAACCTCAGCAGTATGCCTTAGTCCTCCTCCAGTGTGATCAGATGGCTGGAGGAGCTGGAGTTGGGTATTTCCCTTCCCTCAGGAAGACTGGGCTTTGGTAAAAAAGTTTCTCTTGACTGCAGGCCTTGCCAAGAAAAACAGAACGCTCTGGCATATTTAATGGTTACTTTCCATCCCCCTCTGTTCTGCTGGAAGCATGAGAAGATATTCTCCAATATTCACTGTGAGAACGTGGTAGAGCTCCTGCAGGTAAAACCCACAAAATTATGAGGGACCATGGAGTTTTTAACTCTGACACTTGTCCACTCTGAGTCTCCAGTAATTTGTCAACTACAGGTCAGGTTTTCCTACTACCCTCTGGTTCCTGAGGAGGTTTCTGCATCAGTTAAGTTGTGATTCTCTGGATCTGCCTATCTTCAATTATGGGGGCAGAGATTTGCCCAGTGACTTCATTTCTCTGCTAGATATAAGAAAAGTTGTTGTTTTCTCAGGTTGTTCAGTTTTTAATTTGTTACTAGCATGAAGTGGTATCCTTAAGCTTCTTACATTGAATATTATTATTATTATTTTGAGACAGAGTTTCATTCTGTCAGCTGGAGTGCAGTGGCATGTTCATGGCTCACTGCAGCCTTGACCTCCCAAGCTCAATCGATCCTCCCACTTCAGCCTCCTTAGCTGGGACTACAGGCATGCACAGCCATTCCTGGAAATTTTTTTTTTTTTTTTTTTTTTTTTTGTAGAGACAGGATTTTGACATGTTGCTCACGTTGGTCTTAAACTCCTGGGCTCAAGCAATCTGCCCATTTCAGCCTCCCAAAGTGCTGGGATTACAGATGTGAGCAACTGTGCCCAGCCACATACCAGACTCTTGTAGGATTTTTAATATGAATTTTTGTCTTGAGGGGCAAAGGAAATTTAAGACTATCATTCCTAGATTTCCTACTTGTTAAAAGTTTGAGAATCACTATTCTAGCAGAATTATATGCAATGAGCACTATGAAGAAGTTGTGACAATTTAAAAATTAATTTTGATTTATAATCTCAGTGTGTACAGATCAATAGTACACACTGAGCAGCTCATGTTTTAACACACTAGAAGGCAGAAAGGGAGTTGTTATGTGTTTTCCAAAATCAAATCATGAAGAACAAAAGTTACTTTAAAATTAAGAATTCAAAATTTGGTGTATGTATCACTTTACTTTTTTTTTCCACCTCACAAAATCTTTTCTTTTTCCTTTTTTTTTTTTTTTTAAAGTTCCAGGGTACATATGCAGGATGTGCAGGTTTGTTACATAGGTGAACATGTGCCACGGTGGTTTGCTACACCTATCAACCCATCATCTAGGTATTAAGTCCAGCATGCATTAGCCATTTTTCCTAATGCTCTCCCTCCCTCTTCCCCACTCTACTTTCTATTTGAAGGTACAGAGTTTCAAGTAGTTCTAAGATGCATAAATGAGTTACCTATGCAACATTTTCTAACTCCTACCTCAAAAAAACAGATTTTCTAAAGTATTTGTTACACCTTTACAGTATGTTTGAAATATTTCATAATAAATATAACTGCATGAGGTTAAAGGATTTCATACGATCTGATGTTTTAAAATAGGCATTTCAAAAGGAGGAGCTCCAAACTCACTGGACATTTACAGCTTAGAGTATGGTTAAAGTATGCAGACTAAAACGCTTGTTTCCATTAATATACACTTACTTAAGAAAACCAGTCAACTTTTTCTTTAGATATGTGGATGTGATTTGACTACAATGAAGAAAAGTATTTCAAGAAATACTAAATTTGTTCTTTGAATAAGGAAGTGCTAAACAGCTATTACTTTTCTACAGAAACAAAATTTAGTAAATCAATTTTTCTCATTGCATTATAATTGGGCTAAAAATTAATCAACTAAATATGGCTCATTTAAAATTTGCCCAGGTTTTTCTTTCTTTCTTATAGAGGTAGGGGAATATTTAAATGTTTACTTGAATATGCATATGTTCAGCAAATGCTAAAAATTTTATTTGAGTGACATGAACAAATGACTGCCTGTTGGAAGATGCATTAAACAAAAGTGAGCCTATAGTTTGGTGTTTGCACCTGTCTGAACCATTCAGGAATAAATCTGGCTGAGACTTCTAGTGAGTTTAATTCATGTCTACCCAGAACAGCAGATGCTTGGAGATATGGCTTTAATGTTTCTTTTGTCCAAGTTTGAATTCACTTTGATCAAAGCTAAAAAAACCTCTATGGTAGCACAGAGTTGTTTTAACATTTTTAAAATTAACCTAGGCTTTTCTTCTCAAATGAAAAATTTTAGCCCATTCATAATGTTCTCTTTTGAAAATAAACATTTCATTCTTCTAGGAAAATAAATTGGAAATAGGTTTTAAAAAGCCCATACTATACAAGCTAGTCATTTCATGTACACGAAAGAGTCTAAGGTAATAATTTGAAAATGTTGTTAAATATTTATGTGAGAAATATGCTTTGTATGTTCATAGGATGCAATATTTTGCAGACTCTAAAGTCACGCTTTAGTGAATATCTGAAGACTAGGAAAACGTTCATGGTATATGTTGCAGAAAAGCACTGAATAATTAACCATAAAGTGTGGTCCTAATTTTGGAAAATAAAAATCCACATGTGGACATTTGAAACAAAATACATCAAAATAATGGGCTGTATTATTTCTGCTACCAAACTTTCTATACTTTTCAGATTTTCCATGAGGATGTATTTTCATTTAGGTCAAGAAAAATGTACTTTTACTTACTATGATAATGACTATATACTACCTCTTTTAGAATTGCTGACACAAACCACAGCCAAACTGAATAAACTTTGGTCTCAAACATACTTTTTCTATTCTATATTATTTACCTGTAGCATATATCACGAGCTAGGAAAAATAAATTGTTGCCTACTTCCCCTTCAAAAGTGTTTATGTCTTAACTCTTAGATTGATTCCAGGTCACTTGGGAATGATTTCAACGTAGTGTATGTACGTACGTACGTGTGTTTAAGGGCTGGTAATATCTCCCTTTAGAATAATGTTTTTAAAACTCTTTCTCTCTCTCTCTCTCTCTCTCACACACACACACACACACACTTATTCTGCCTAAGTTACACTTCTCTTTCATCTATGTAAGAATAAAGATACTTGTGCTTCTAAGTAAAAAGCATTACCTATGACATAAGGTTCTCAGATAACTGACATGGCAGGTTCATTCATTAAGGGAAATTCCTCCCTTCCATTATACATGGTAGTGGCAAAAGCTTTAGCCAGCAGATGGTTATGGTTCTCTTGATCGTAAAGAAATGTTCCCTAGTTTCAATGAGGTCTATAAGGAAAATAGACCAGAAGATCCAAGTTTTGATACTAGAAATAATGCATGTAACATTTAAAGAAGGCTCTTGAGGGTAGGGGCCAAGACATCTAAAAATTTAAACGAGAACCCACAGGGTTGGGCCTATAGTAGAAACTGAAGAAATACTTAAAGAATGAATTACATTTCTATTAAGCAATTCTATTTTTCCATTGTCTTGAAGTTCAAAGTGTTGTGTTGGTGTGGCAGAAGCCTTTGATATCAAAAGAATTGTGGAAATGATTATGCTCCCCTGATATTTTATAAATATTTCGCTCCTTTTACGTGGATATTTACAATATTAATTGGCACAAGTAGGCATTATCTTGTGGGTACATGCTACTGTACGGCATTTTTGACCAAGCAACCATGTCCTAATCATGTTGTGTTCCCTGGCTCCTAATTCAGTGGTGTTTACCTCATGAACCAAAGAATGCCCCAAATGAATAGTATACCTTTGTAATCCTTTCAGCTCAAGGCTTACAGTGTCATTCTTTCAAATATGATCTTATAATTTGCAAAGTTCATTTATAAGAAATTTATATATTAAAATATTCCTAAGAACAATTACAGTAGGTAATTTCACAGTAGGTATTCAGGGTCTTAGAATAAAGTGGGACCTTGAAAAATCAGTAACTTAAATTTTAGCTGAGTATTCTCAAGCTACTTTTATTAACAATATGTTTAGAATGAGAGGTATACGTGGCAGAATATTAACTAGTCAAGTTGTGACAATTTGGCGAAGACTCTACCTCAGACTGTATGTCTGAAACAAATATTTAAGTATTTAAGTAGTAACCTTGAATACTGTTTCCAAAAGCTTAACATGGTGGTTTTATTTCCTACAATGAGAATGTTTTCCATCAATAAAAAAGTTAATCCACATCTTGTACACAGAATACATTCACTTTGAACTCCACCAGTGGATAGGACAAAGCAATGTCCTTTAATAAATCCAACTACTTCCAGGTATAAAATACAAATTTGTAAAAATTTTTAGAATTGAGATTATACATATAAGGAGACAGAAGAAGTAACATCCTGTGAATACATGCAGTATTTTAACCAAATACTGGTCATCAGATATATGATGCTCACATGGAGAGTTGAGAGGCTTAAAGAAGAGACAATAATTTATGATTAAACATTAAGGTTGGCTGGGTGCGGTGGCTCATGCCTGTAATCCCAGCATTTTGGGAGGCTGAGGTGGGCGCATCACGAGATCAGGAATTCGAGACCAGTTTGGCCAACACAGTGAAACCCCGTCTCTACTAAAAATACAAAAAATTAGCCGGGTGTGGTGGCAGGCGCCTGTAAACCCAGCTACTCGGGAGGCCGAGGCAGGAGAATCATGTGAACCTGGGAGGCAGAGGTTGCAGTAAGCCAAGATCATGCTACTGCACTCCAGCCTGGCTGACAGTGCCAGACTCCGTCTCAAAAAAAAAAAAAAAAAAAAGAATTAAGGTTGACAGATTTGCCAGCCTGCTTCTGAGCTTTCTATCTCCAATAGCTGGTAAGTGGTAACATAGTTATTCTTTGTAGACTTGCCAGATCAGAATTATATTTTTGTAGCTCAGAAGATTCAAAGTTCCTGTTTCGTACCAAATAGAAAATTCTGGACCATACTACATATTTATAAACTTTCATACTACATAATCAATGTTTTTTAGGGTATAGGATGCCAAAACCATTTAACCTCAAAATCCTCTTGTCTATACATATTTACTTAACAATATGCATATTGTTAGCAAATACAGATGTGAGAGAAAGGTAGTATTCTTGAGAAAACTGCATGCCAGGAAGTGCTAGCTTTTAACCTTTGTGTTTTTAACCAAGTAACAGATATTGTTTAAGAAAGTATATCTGAATATACTGTGATGTAAATTTTCAATGAAATAACTTCAGCCTTGAGACACAATAAGATACCAAAGTTTAAAAATCCCAAGTATGGAACAAAACACCAAATTTTAAAATATCACTTTTAACATTTCCTTTTACTTTTCTGAAGAAACATTTAAGATGCACTGTTATAATAAGGTAAACATTGAAACTGAATATATTTGAATTCAAAACTACAGATTTTAATTACTTTTTACTTAAATATTTTAAGCAATTAACAATTTAACCACAGCTTCTTATCAGTCTAGTATTTAGTAATTCTATTTTTATATCAAAGAAGTATATTTTTTTGGTCCATTTTTGAATAATTAGTAAATCAGTGGAGTTTGCTTATATTCAATAACCTTGATTGTGAACAATATAAGCAACTCTAATGGACTATTTAGAAAATGGTAATGTTCTGATTAGAAAATACCATTATCAACAATGCTATTTGTTGAATGCAATTAATAATTACTTTCAGCAATCAACTAAATACCAGATTGACTACAAGAAAGAGAATAAAGGACACCAACTCACCATCAAACAATATTTACTCTTTTCCATGACCTGACACAATGTTAGCAACAGGGATAATATTTATATAAAAGAGAGTGGGCATGGGCTATGTGTTTCACATCTCTATGTTCCTAAGGTCAGGGGATGATTCATTAACGAGTTTGTCACCTTTATGAATTCTTTATGTTTGACTTAAGAAATGGATACTCATTTTGTTTGGGAGTTGAGGTAAAAGGTGGGGGGGATCAAATAGATTACCTGAAATAAACATAAACTCACATTCTTTTTCTCCCTTATCCCCAAAAGTGTGTTAAATATAATTCATTGTGGAGAAAAGAAATTGTTAAGGGTGAATCAATTTTATAAAGTCAACTGTAATATGGTGATAATGAAAGATGGTAGTCTGTAAGCAGAGTTCTGGCCACTGTTTTGGATATTTAAAAGGTCTATGCAAAAGCTTTGTGATGAATAAAGGAGATTAGGCTTTAAAAAAGTTAACTGCAACAATTTTACCTTAAATTTTTATGATATGGCTCCCTGCATTTGAAAAAGGCTTTAGATAGTGATAACTGAAAGAGTAACTGATGGTCCTTTCCATCCTAAGCATGGAGGAAGAGTTCTTCTGTATGCTTACTATTTGTAGTCTATTACTATTTCTGACCCTGACTCTTGAATTCATTGCCTTTGCTAAGAAAGAATCACCCAAGAGTTTAAATTACACTTCCGCTAGACATTTTAAAGAACATATTATACTCATTACACATTCAGTTTTGTTAAGGATAGAATCCTTAACTATAACAATGAAGGATATAAAACAACTTTTGGTATAATCAAGGATATAATACAACTCAAAAATTGTCGATCATAATCTTCTTAGCTGTTACCCATTGTACGATGTCATATTTACATATGAACGACTTCAACAGCTCAGTAATCTATGGATTTGTAGTACTGTGATTCTCTTGAAAGCCAGAGCTTATATAATACAAAATAATAAAATTATGGGTTTTACAAAATAATATTCTCTGGCTCAAATATTCTTTTTTTTTTTTTTTTTTGAGATAGTGTTTCGCTCTTGTTGCCCAGGCTGGAATGCAATGGCGCAATCTCGACTCACTACAACCTCTGCCTCCTGGGTTCAAGTGATTCTCCTGCCTCAGCCTCTCAAGTAGTTGGGAGTTTGTGTCACCACGCCTGGCTAATTTTGTATTTTTTTTTTTTTTCTTTTTTAGTAAAGATGGGGTTTCACCATGTTGGTCAGGCTGGTCTCGAACTATGGACCTCAGGTGATCCACCCACCTCAGCCTCCCAAAGTGCTGGGATTATAAGTGTGAGCCATCATGCCTGGCCTCTGGCTTTCCAAAGAGAGAATCACAATAATACAAAAATTTGAACTTGTTAAAATAACACTGTCCATATCCCAACAGCTCCTAAACAAGTTAACTAAAATGGCACAACAAATTTGCCTGAGTTCCTGTATGCCTTAATAAATAATCTTCAGAAAAAAAGTTATTATTTTATTTTTCTATATTAATCATTTCATTTCCCACTGTTCATTATCTTTTTAATTATTAATGTTATTTTGCTTTAAATCAGTACTAACACATTTAAGTCAATCATTTATTTAAACAACAACATTGGCTAGGCACAGTGGTACATGCCTGTAATCCCAGCATTTTGGGAGGCTGAGGCAGGCAGATCACTTAAGCTCAAGAGTTTGAGACCAGTCTGGGTAACATGGCGAAAACTTGTCTCTACAAAAAAAATTAGCAGGGTGTGATGGCTCCCTCCTGTGGTCCCAGCTACTTGTGAGGCTGAGGCAGAAGGATGAGCCTGGGAGGCTGCGTGAGCCCCTGCACTCTAGCCTGGGCAACAGAGTGAGACCCTGTCTCAAACAAACAAACGAACAAACACACACAAAACACCCCCCACAGATATTGTTTGAAAAATATGTGCAATAAACTGTGATTTTAAAACCTTTTAAAAAAAATGCTCTCCAAATTGCAAACCTAGAAAATTTAAGGGATCAAAATAAACTAGACATGAATTCAAAATTCAAACTGGCAAAAAACACTTGGGCTAAAAAGTATTACAAATTTCCCCTCTTAGGGATACAACTAGACTATGTCAATATGTTTGTAACAATGGCCAAAGTTAGAATTAAGAAAAAAAACCCAAAAACCCACTACTCAAAAATAAATCATAGTGAAACTAATTTCTGGATGCCTTCTTCCTAGGGCATCACATTAATTCACTGGGAACCTTTATAAGGCAATGAATGGCACTTGCTTACCTGAGGTGTTAAACTATCAGCTCCCTGTACTATTTTTAGTTTTGACAGAAAGAGGAGTCCCTTCACAAACAAGGTTAGCTCTGTAACAAAGCGAGCAAAGAAAACAGTGCACTTGGCAACGTCCAACAACTTCGAAGAGAGAGTACAACTCTCCAACTTTGTTGTGCTCTCATAGACACATTCCCCACTCACATGGAAAATGCTGTTTTAAAAACTTCCCCTTTTCAATGAACTGTCATGCTATAAAATATTACCTGCTCTTATTTGCAATTTTAAGGGGAGCTATAAAATATTCCCTGATCCCATTTGAAATTATGTGAGCATAATTCTCACCATAAGTTTCACCGAGATGGTAGTTGTCACCTGCAAAGCCCTTGCAGGGGCAAAGGCCAACTCTGCACACAGGAAGCCATGGCGGACACCCAAAGTCCGGCCAAGTGGAGAGCAGCACGCACCTCGGGAGTGTGAGGGAGGGAGGCTACTAGGACTTCTTTCCACCTCCTGTTCCCAAATCCTCCTCCCCGCACCTGGGGCCCTCAACTCTGTCTACCTCACGTCCTCAACCCTCCTCCTCCGACCTCACGCCCCCAAACCCTCCCCCCCGCACTGCACGCCATCAACTCTCCTCTGTCCACCTCACACCCTCAACCCTCCTACCCCTACACCTCATGCCCTCAAACCCTCCTTCCTCTGCCTCACGCCCCCCAACCCTCCCCCCACTACCTCTCACTCTCACCCTCAGCGCTCTTCCCCCTACCTCACGCTCTCAACCCTCCTCCCACATCACGCTCTCAAAACCTCCCCACCAACTCACGCCCTCAACCCTCCTCCCCCACCCTCTTCTCACATCTCACGCCCCCAAATCCTCCTCAGCCCCTAAATCCTCCTTGTCCACCTCACACCCTCAACCCTCCTACACCCTCCCGACACTCCCAAACCATCCCCAACCAACTCATGCCCTTAACCCTCCTCCCTGCATTTCAAGTTCTCAACCCTCCCCTGCACCTCACACTCCCAAACCCTCCCCACCAACTCACTCCCTCAACCCTCCTCCTTGCACTTCAAGCTCTCAACCCTCCCCCGCACCTCGTGCTCCCAAACCCTCCCCCACCTCACACCCTCAATCCTCCTCCCCCTACCTCACGCCTTCAACTCTCTCCCTCACCTCATGCTCCCAAACCGTCTCCCCACTTCATGCCCTCAACCCTCCTCCCCCCACCTCGCGCTCCAAAACCCTCCTCCCCCGACCTCATGCCCTCAACCCTCCCCCACACCTCATGCTCCCAAATCCTCCTCCCACCTCACACCCTCAACCCTCCTCCCCCTACCTCATGCCTTCAACTATCCCCCACACCTCAGGCTCCCAAACCCTTCCCCCACCTCACGACCCAAATCCTCCTTCGTCCATCTCACACCCTCAACCCTCCCCTCTCCACCTTACTCCCCCAAACCCTCCTCCTCCCACCTCACACTCCCAACCCTCCTCTCCCCACCTCATGCTTTCAAACCCTCCCCCACCTCACATGCTCAACCATTCTCCCCCCACCTCAAGCTTTCAACCCTCCTCCCCCCACCTCACGCTTTCAAACCCTTTCCCCGCCTCACGCGCTCAACCCTCCTCCCTCCACCTCACGCTTTCAAACCATTTCCCCGCCTCACGTGCTCAACCCTCCTCCCCCCACCTCACGCTTTCAAATCCTTCCCCTCACCTCACGCCCTCAACCCTCCTCCCCGCACCTCATGCTCCCAAACCCTTCCCTCACCTCACACCCTCAACCCTCCTCCCACACCTCAGGCCCTCAAGCTCCTCCCCCCCCACCTCATGCTCTCAACTCTCCTCCCCCCACCTCACGTCCCCAAACTTCCCTCTGCCCACCTCACGCGTCCAAACCCTCCTCTCTTCACCTCATGCGCCCAAATCCTTCTCTTCCCTCTCTCACACACCCCTAACTCCTCCTCTCCCTTCCCTCCTCGTCTCCTTCAAACCGCCCCGAATTCTCTCTCGTCCTCTAAAACTCGCTCTTTTCCCTTAAAATAGGTCCCCTCAAAATTCCTTAATTCCCGCGCGACCGCGGACTCCTGGCTCCCATAACTCACGAGAAGAAGGGGTCATCCTCAAAACTGCTGCTCAGCATCCTGAACATTCTGGCTCTGTCTTGGGCGGCGGCAGCCGCGGACAGATTGGAAAACCGATGTTAACTAGCCGCGGCCGCGACCGGAGCCTGCCTCCAGCACTGACGACGCCTCACTCGCTGCGCAGGCGGTGCCCGCCGGGAAAGGAGGTGCGTGACGCCGAGGTGCTTTCCCATTGGACATTGCTCTGTGACGTCACCAGGACGAGGCGGAGAGCAATGCGCGGCTGCCCTGGCAACCACAATCAACACAGTGGAGGCGAGAAGTTTGGCCTTGCGCCGGCCGGGCAGCTTTTCACCAAGGCTCCCGTGGGATGGGAGAGCTTGTTCTCTGGGCTGCAGGAACCAAAACATTAGACCACCCTTTCTGTGACCTTGGGCATGCCGCCCTCGGTTCCGAGCCACAAGTCTTTTTTTTCGGGGAAAATGAAAAGGGGTCAAGATTTGGACCAGATGACACCCAATGTCCCATTCAACGGTCGCATTCTGTCATCCACAGGAATTAGTCCTGTATCCGAAACATTCTCTGGTAGTCAAAAGCTGTGAACAAATAATGAGAAAAAAATGTGCAAAACGTTTTTTAGTACAGTTAGCAAATAGTTCTTGAAGGAAATGGGATGAAGCCTATTAGATTTCAACAAACTTTTTTTACCTCTTGTGAGTTTGAAACTCAAAGCAATAATGTTTCCCAAAGTGGGAAACGCTTAAATAATATGTAGACGTAGTATTAAAAAATAAACGAGAAAGCTGCTCTCTTTTCGGTTGTCTTTCTGTGTCTCTCTTTCAAAGATCAAGTCTCACTTTGATTCTGATATGTTTTTAACACTTCTCCAGCATTTCTTAACAGCAGGATTCAGGCACAGGCCTGCAGCAAGCAGCCGTATCCAACTAAAATTCCACTACCATGTATTTTTGTTTGCATTACATTTAGCAGGGAGCTTTCCATTTATGGCAAGGAGACTGATTTTAAATTTAAAGCAGTGCTATACATTAAGAGCTAGATTCTGCATTTTTAAGTGAAAAAGTAAGCTATCGAATAGAACAGGTGGGATTTGGATATGGTGGGGCAGGGGGTTAGGCAGAGCAGGGGAGGGGAACATCATGATAGTGGTACTCAAATTACTACGTTTTAGAAAACACTATCACGGGGCCTTTCAGGAGCCTGGAGACAGATGGAGGAGAAGACAGAAGAGAGATTAAGTAAGGAGAAGAACGGTAAGAGTTTAAGAAAAGAGAAAATACATCTTGCATGTCCACCCTTAATTCAGTGGGCTCCCCAGCTTCTCTACAGGGCTGTCTTGCAGAGATAAAGGGGCATCCATAGCTCATCAGGGCCCCCTGGGATCAGGCCAGAGGGGTGGCACTTTGCCAGCATAAAGAAGTGTGCAGGGCCTGATTTGGAGGTGACAGGAGTAGTCAGGGGTTATTTTGAGAGCTGGAAATTTAATCCTTTGGACCTTTTACTCCCCACCCCCGCTTTTTAGCCAAGTTCTCTGCCAGCTTCCTTCCCCTGAGACTAGTAGCACGAGGTAGGGCAGACTTCACAGCCCAAGATGAGATGGCACAGCCCATCCAGGGAAGAGGATATTTTCTTTTCCTCTGGACTCAGAATAAAGCTCTGAGAGCATAGATACACAATTTCTAAAATTTCTAAATAAATTTCAAGGCAAACAAAATTGTTTTACAAGACCTTAAATTGTTTTCCTCTTTAAAATAGTACAAGCACAAGATGTGAAGGAGGCCATACTTAAAAAAACTTGAAATGGAGTAAGTTATGTGATAAAAGATAGTATTACAATAGTTCTGGATTAAGGCCAAGTAAATTTGTAATGTTACCCTCTAGTTTCTATGGGAATTTTTTTAGAATCATATTGTTACAAAAGCTTTAGTCCAGGCACAGATTAGTTAGGGAATTAGCTGAAGCCTGTGAAAGCAGTTTGGATCTAACGACAAATGCAAAAAAAATAGGAGGGCACAGGAGAGTTGGCACTGAAGAGACCTTGACATCATTTTCAGAACTGATGGGTAAGAGGTGGAAATGAAAGAAAGGGTGGGTCAGGAGAGAATGAATACTCCAGCATGGGAGGAATAGAGAAGCAGAACAGGACTGAGAGGAGAGGGTCCTGGACTTGGCTGTAAATATCATCATAATAGCTAATATTTATTGAATGTGTGCCAGGCACTGTTGTAGGCACTCCAAATGCATTACCTCATTGAATCCTCATTAACAGTTTTATGTAGTAGAGATGGCTTTTATCCCCATGTATAGATGATACATTCAAGACACAAAGAAGCTGAATAAATTGCCAGGGTTCACACAGCTAGTGATTGAACTGAGCTGGGTACCTGGAGCTTTCCTCGGTGAGTGCTGGGTATATGGTATGTGAGTCAGGAGTCATACTTAAAAGATGCAGGATGAAAGCTGGTAATCATTTTTCAAAATCATGCTGACAAGCTAAGCGGACCCAAACTAAAAAGTACAAAATTCAGTGGGAATATATTCAAATCACATAAATTCAATTCCACAAATATTTATTGAGTGACTACCCAGTATTGGGGACTGATCTACAATCTTAGGCATCATTGAACAAAATGGACAAAAATCTCCTTCTTGGAGTTTATGTTCTTGTAAGGACAGACTCAAAACAAACAAAATAGAAAATAGTATATTGTAAGGTGATAAGTGTTAGGCAGAAAAGCTGATCAGGGTAAGGAGTATGGAGAAGTGCAACTATAAATAGCAAGTTTTGTGTATGCCTTACTAAGGGGAATTTAAGCAAAGACCCATAAGAAGGAAGTGGATGTCTAGTGGAAAAGCATTCCAGACCAGTGAAATCCTAAAGTAGCATTTGAGCATTTTCCTGGTATATATAATGTACAGTTCTACTCATATGTCTTAAAACTCACCTTCCGAGTGAGGAATGAGATGAGCGAAGTAAATTGAAAAATTGCCTAATAGTATAATAGCTCTCATTTACACTTCATATGTTACAAGCATTGCACTAAGTGCTTTACATATGTTTTCTCATTTAACCTTTATAGCCACCATGTCCAATATTATGTTTGTCCGTATATTACATATAAAAAAGCTGGAACCCAGAGAAATTTGATAATTGAATTTTGATAATTGATTTGAAAGTTGATAATTTGATTAAATTTTAATAATTAAAATTCGATGTCAATTCAAACCCAGATTTGTCTTACCTTAAAGCCTATATTCTCACTACCATCCATACTTTGCCTCCCTATTTTAAAAATTAACTATTTATGGAGCAAATATTTGCAGTAAACACTTTTACATATATAATCTGTAACTACACTGTTGCTTAGGTTTCATTTGGAAGGACACTGACTAAGGAAATACAGAGAAAAGCATGAAACCCAAGCCAAGTCTGCAACTCTATTAAAAACACCAAGACTTCAATATGTAAGTGATTTCATGTTTCTTTCATTGATTTATCAAATACTTATTAAGGACTAGTAATATCCCAGACATTATTCTAGACATTGAGGTTACAAAACTGCCTGGCCTTTTGGAACTTACATTCTAGTGGACAGCTCTTTCCCCAGCTAATTTTACAAATACTGTTGTTACAGCACCTCAGAATTTTCATAATGTTTCTGAAGACATTATCTCATGTGCCCAAAAGAAAATAAACAGGCTCTTGAGTGCTGAACTTTTAACTTAATTATAGCTTTCCAGAGCCATGAGTATTAGGCCATTACAAACACCTTTACCACAATTAAGTTCAATGTGTCTAGGGTTTCCTTGTCCTAATCCCTTTGTCTTAAACAGTGCATAGAGGTCCTCTGAGAATGAGATGCCACAGCGAACTCACAAGGGGTTATGGGACAAATTTTGAGAGAAACTTGGCATGCGTTAGACATTGTGCAATGTGCTAGTTTAGGGCAGTTCGTGTATTTCAATATTAGATTGCACTACATTGTTTTAGATGATGTCATATCATTGGAAAGGTAGGTTTTTGAAAGTTACTATGATGAAAATGAAGTGCCTGTCAAAGTGTAACAGGAAAGATTGGCGGCAACATTCGGTCTGTTTCTAAGATTTGAAAAATTGTGCTGTGCTAGGCAGGCACCCATCTGTTAGTATGATTATTTAAGAGTTATACAAAAATATGTTTCTTTCAATTTATGTGCATTATTTTTTGAAGTTACTAAGTTTTTAGGTCGGAAATATGCTGTTTGTATCTAAATTATACAACAATGGACCTATTCAGTATTTCTTTAGACCTAGGGGGCACAATGAAAAAATTACTGAGGAACTAAGGGTTCATGAACTAAGATAGTTTGGGGACCTCTGTCTAACCCCACAATCTTTCTTTCAAATTAAAAAGAAATTTAAAATATCATGCATTCATTTTCTAAGAAATATATGTTTCATTTTATTTTTCATGTTTATCTTCTTTCCAGTCAGCTGACTTACCAGACTTCTAATAGCTTTGCTTTATATCCTTTTGAGAGATGGGAAAATGGTGCATAGCAATTAAGTGACCTATAAGAGCATAGATCCCAAGGTCCTCAAACTCCCAATAGGGCTGCCTCTAGTCCATATGGCATCTTTGCTCAAATTAGAAAAAGTGCCTCCCTCTCATGATACTTCTATTAATGAGAAATTTGTCTTAATAAATATACAAGGCTGTAATGTATATGATTTGACTGGTGCTCTCTTAGGTGTTGTATACACGTCCATGGCAGCACTGTTCCTAATCTTGAATTCTTTCCACTACATACGTTTTAATTGAGTGCCAAGCTTCACCCCCAAACTCATGTGCAAGAAATGTAATTTTATTTTCCTGCAATCAACCTTAACTTACCTTCTGGGCTTACATTCCACTGGGAGTCATTCCCATTTCCTCTTCCAGGGAGACAATGCCAAGGTGTAGTTGGTTGCTAGCCATGCTGCATTCCTAAAGTCATCCTTATTGCCCTCACTGGGTAGGGCCAAGGGCACTAAACATCTCACTCACAGTCTGGCACAATGAATTGTCCTTCCCTAAATAGCAATCCTCTCCTTTTAAGAAATATACTCTCTAGAGCAAATGTTTCCTCCAGTGAAGCAAAAATTTAAAGAAGAATTGAGTTAACAAAGGAAAAAAGTGGCAGACTTTTAAAGTCGTATTTACTTTTGCAGCTTTTATCTGTAGATGTGTATGCCTATGACTAGTGGTTTATTTTGCACAAATTATAATTCAGGCATATTTTAGTTTGAAAACTATTGAGTAAATACCACTTTTGAGGGGGCTGGTAAAAAGAGATCGGCTTTAGTGAAAAGATGCTAGAGGCAAGAAGCTGGGGCTTTGGGCCCTGGAGTTGGGTCCTAGAATTCAGGTGGTAGTGAGGGAGTTGTAAGAATTCAGGCGGTATGAGGGTGTATGTAAGCAGAGGAATGATCTGTTTCAGTGATGGATGGGCAGAGTGGGTGAGGATGACAGAAAAATCTGGAGAGGAAGTCAAGATCTGCTACTGGGTTATGGCTGAGCCAAAGATTATACTGTTGTTTAATAAGCATAGGCAAAAGTTTTGGCCTTTCCCTCATTTCTTTGATGTGTATCTTTGAGGCTTGGATACTTAGGGATGTATTTCATAATCTTTAAAAAATAATCCTTTACTTTCTACCATAAAGACACATACACATGTATGTTCATTGCAGCCCTATTTACGGTAGCAAAAACATGGAATCAACCTAGACACCCATAAACGATGGACTAGATAAAGAAAATTTGGTACATATACACAATGGAATACTACACAGCCATAAAAAAGAATGAGATGGCGTCCTTTGCAGCAACATGAATCCAGCTGGAGGTCATTATCCTAAGGTCATTAATGCAGGAACAGAAAATCAAATACTGCATGTTCTCACTTACAAGTGGGAGCTAAACATGAAATACACGTGGACACAAAGAAGAGAACAATAGACACTGGGGCCCACTTGAGGTTGGAAGGTGGGAGGAGGGTGAGGATTGAAAAACTACCCACTGGATACTATGCTTATTACCTGGGAGATAAAATAATTTGTACAACAAACCCCCGTGACACACAATTTATCCATGTAACAAACATGTACCCCATGAACATAAAATAAAATTTGAAAAGAATAAATAAAATAATGATTTAGGTAAGTGCTAATTTCTATTCAGTAATAGTTCCTGTTTAAAAAGTATCTACTGGGCTGCATGCGGTCGCTCACGTCTGTAGTCCCAGCACTTTGGGAGGCCGAGTCAGGCAGATCACAAGGTCAGGAGTTTAAGACCTGCCTGACCAATAGGATGAAACCCTGTCTCTACTAAAAATACAAAAATTAGCCTAGTGTGGTAGCATGTGCCTGTAGTCCCAGCTACTTGGGAGGCTGAGGGAGAAGAATTGCTTGAACCCAGGAGGCAGAGGTTGCAGTGAGCTGAGATCATGCCACTGCACTCCAGCCTGGGTGACAGAGCAAGACTCCATGCCCCCACCCCCCCAAAAAAAAGAAAAGAAAAGAAAAAGAAAAAAAAAAAGTATCCACCAAGAGTTTTGTAAACTTTTATCCCAACTAATTCTCTCAATAATGCTATGAGGGAGGCATTATTTATATTTTGCATGTGCCAACACAGAGGTTCAGGTGGGGGAAATGATTTTTAGCTTGCATGGTTCAACTATAAGTGGTCTTCTAGCTGGTGAGTGGTTTAATGTGAATTCTGATCCAGACCTGATGATTTTGAAGGCCGTTCCCTTCTCACTGCACCCATAGCCAACTCTCATGATGACAAAAAGGCCTTGATGCTGTGGAATTACATAAATGTAAAGCTGCTGGGAGTATCCAAACTTAGGTTGTTTGGTTTAAGTACATAAAGAGGTTTTTCAATTTTCCTGAAAAACGAAACAACACTGAAACTGTCATTCAATGAATAAAACAAAGGTTGTTACTTTAAAGACAAATAATTTGAATGGCAATGTAAAATACAAATATACCAATTATTTTGGTGACAAAACTCCAACTTTCCACACAGCCCGTAATGGATTCATGAGCAGTTGATGAATGAAAGTCCACATCCAAAGCTTGCTTAGTCTTTACAATTTACGCTTTAAATTGAGGTGTAACTTAAACATGATAAAGTCTACTACACTTCAATGTATAGCTCAATAGTTTTTTACATATGTGTAAACCTATGTAAACAACACCCAGTTGAAGATATAAAGTATTTCCAATACTCAAGAAAATTCCCTTATGTTCCTTTCCTATCCATGTCCCTCTAGGGTAACCAGTATTCTGAGATTTCTTTCTTTCACTTAACATTATGTCTGCAAAATTCGTCCTTGTCATTGTGTGTAGCAACAGTTTATTCTTTTTCTTTGTTGTATTCTAGTATATGAATTTGCCACAAGTAATTTACCCATCTACTGTTGATGGATTTTTGGATTGTTCTTTTTTTTTGGCTTAAAACACAAGGCTACTATGATCATGCTTGTGTTTTTCCTGATTAAGTTTTAAAAATCAACTTAACATTCAGCTATTCTTGAATCTTATTGTCATTGAGATTCTGAAAGCTCTTTTCTACAGACAATAATTTTATAAGAAAGATTTTTGTGTTGAGTCAACACCTTGATAGTTGCTACTGTCTTAGAAACACTTCTTTTAAAAAATAAAAAAATCTTAGAATTATAGAGTCTAAAACAAGTTGAATAGTAGAAAGCACTCTTCAGAAAATACTGTTGAGGTCATCTGTTCTCAGGAACACTTTAATGTGGCTGTCTAGAGTGTTATTTTTAAATCCTTGATAAGATTTGAAGAGAGTTCACACTGTAGTTTGGAGGCCCCACTGCCAAGGCAATCAATTGAAGTCTGTTCAGAGGACAAGTAAATTATTTTGGAAAACATTAAGGACCTGGAATGACTTCATCTCTTTGTCATATGCTTAGATGTCTTTACTATTTGAAATTGGAGGAATAATCACATAAGAATTGTTTTTAATTTCAAGAAGCTAGAAAGGACACAATAGTCATTATAAGGCCATGTGAGTTTTAATGCCATTTGTGGTATATATTCTGGGGTAACAAGGTAAAGGGGAGCTAGGGAATTGAGAATGAGTGGCTCCAAGCTATACCTGATTTCCTCCCAATTCATATCTCCCAAAGACCTAGAAATTCCCTTGGGAAACAGCCTCCAGGAAGGCTCACACTGCTGAATGGCACTGGCAGTCTGTTGGGAGAAATAAGACAGCCGAGGCCAGAGGTTGCCAGGCAGGGGGTAGGGGTGGGGGGTGGAGAATGCTGGGGTTTGCTGCAGGTTGTTAATAATAAAAGCTAAAACCTGTTTACTAGGCACATTAATTCACAACAGTTTTTTTTTTTTTTTTTTTTTTTTTTTTTTACTCCTTCTTTAAGTTCCAGGGTAATGTGCAGGATGTGCAGGTTTGTTAAATAGGTAAACGTGTGCCATGGTGGTCTGCTGCACAAATCAACCCATCACCTATCCTCAGCAAACTAATGCAGGAAAAGAAAACCAAACACCACATGTTCTCACTTGTAAGTGGGAGCTGAATAACAGGGACACAGGGAGGGGAGCAACACACACTGGGGCCTATTGGGGGTGTAGGGGGAGGGAGAGCATCAAGATAAATAGCTAATGCACGCAGGGCTTAATACCTAGGTGATGGGTTGATTTGCATCCTTTTTAGCTTTTCTTCCTGATGCTCTCCCTCCCGTCGCAGCCTTCCACCAGCCCCATTGTGTGTTGTTGCCCCCAACGTGTCCATGTGTTCTTATCGTTCAGCTCCCGCTTATAAGTGAGAACATGTGTTGTCTGGTTTTCTGTTCCTGCAATTCACAACAGTTTTATTACTATTTTACATAAGTGAACACAGGTTTTAGAGAATTAACTAATTTGCCGAAGGCTGTATTGCCAGAAAGTGGAAGAACTGGGACTGGAACTCAGGCTGTCTGACTGTAGAATCTGGGCTCTTAATCACTGAGTATAACCTCAGCTGGGACACTCACTGGCTAACACACAGGAGACTAGCTGTCTCCTTCACCTCCAGTTGAGGGTAGGGCTTTACCTAGAGTTGGAGTCAAAAACACAACACCAATAGGGATCAGGCAAGTAAAAATGTGAGGCAAGTGAACTAGGTAAGATGATAAGGAGAATAAGAATTAATTATAATAATAATGCCGGGCATAGTGGCTCATACCTAATCCCAACACTTTGGGAGGCCGAGGCGGGCAGATCACCTGAGGTTGGGAGTTTGAGACCAGCCTGACCAAAATGGAGAAACCCCGTCTCTACTGAAGATAAAAAAAAATAATAATAAATAAAATAAAAAAAAAATTAACCTGACGTGGTGGTGCAGGTCTGTAATCCCAGCTACTTGGGAGACTGAGGCAGGAGAATCGCTTGAACCTGGGAGGCAGAGGTTGCAGTGAGCCGAGATCACGCCATTGCACTCCAGACTGGGCAACAAGAGTGAAACTCCATCTCAAAAAAAAAGAGTTAATAATAATAAAAATAAAAACTAACATTTGTTGAGTTTCTACTGTGTGCCAGGCACTGCTCTAAGTGCTTTACAAATTTTAACTCTCTTAATCCCTCAAATGATATAATGAGATAAACACTATAAGGATGCCCATTGTATATAAGAGGATGATACAGGTCAGAGAAGAAAAACTGCTTGCTCAAGGTCAAACAGCCAGAGGACCCCAGCTCTTATCACTGTGTTGTATATTCACAGGAACCTGGCATGGTGGGCACAGTCGGGCACTGAGGCAGCTTGCCTCCAGCAGGAGGAATACTGCTACTCAGCTCTAGATGATTGCCCTGAAGAAATTCATGCCCACTGGTAATATGGAATTGTTTACGAAATCTAATTTTTTAAAGTTAACAATTAATTAAAAACAAAATAGCAGGCCAAGCCAATCTTTGGGTGAACCTGGCCCATAGACTGCAAGCCTATGATCTAGTTAGAGTGAGTTTTCATGGCATGAAAGAGAAACATGATCCTGGTAACATTCACATACTGCCTTTTGAGTGTAACTCAAAACTATGTTGATGGCAGGTCTTGTGTTGTGAGAGCTGAGAAGCAAAGCACCCTGACTCCTAGCAGTAGGTCTTTGTGAGTGGACACCAGTTACCAACCATATCAATGAAGGGTCACATTTTAAAATTCCAGGGCCATGAGAGAGTTGTTTTATTTCTGCAGGATATTTAGATTACAGATTAACTTTTTCATTTGGACCACAAAAGGTTAGCACAACTTTATCAGGTTCTGGGTATTACATTACCCTTTTAATTCTCGTTAGTCAGTCTTAAAATAGATTGACATCATTTTGGTCTCTGCTTTAAAGTGCCTGCCTTTCAATTTCTTATTTATGAAGACAGTCCTCCCTGTATAGCTTTGCAAAATTAGACTCTAATAATGTATATAATACAATATCAAAAGCCCATATTTCCATATAAAAACAATCTATTAAACTAAAGGTGACTGCTTCCAAATTTTTTTCTCATAACATTAGTCATTTGTTTACTTGTTACTTGTTTTGTCACCTATTGTAGAGTCATAGGCGTTAAACAAAAAACTTACTAGGCAATATTTTTAGGAGAGTCTTTCTTTTACCTTATTTTCTCCCCTTCAAACCTTTATATTTATATTGAATATGTACTCTAGGTTCTCAGGAAAAAAAAATGTTTAAGCATTTTATTAGTCTCTTAGGGAGTACCACAACCTGGTGGCTTAAAACAACACAAATTTATTCTTTCACAGTTCTGAAGGTTAAAAGTCTGAAATCAAGCTGTTGCAGGGCTGTGCTTCCTCTGGAAGCTCTAGGGAGGAATCCTTCCTTGCCTCTTCCTAGCTTCTCATGGTTGTTGATACTTGGCTTGCCTTGCATCACTCCAATCTCTTCCTCCGTCATTACATGGCCTTCTCCCCCCGTGTGTCTCTGAGTCCAGTTCTCCTTCTCCTTATAAAGACACCAGTCACTGGATTTAGGACCCACTCTGATACACTATGACCTCATCTTAAGTTGATTATATCTGCAAAGACATTATTTCCAAATAAGGTCATATTCACATTTTTCATGTGGATGTGCATTTTAAGGGAGGGTACTATTTAACCCAGTATGAGTATCTATTAGTAACTTGCACAAAAATAATCAGAATAGCTAGAGAACAAAATTATCAGTGTTAACTGTTATATAAGACTTGAAATATGACCCAACAATCAGCTGGCAAACTTGAAAGTATATGACTTTACAAAATTTTACAGTATGCATTGTGGAGATTAACCTCATTCCTTCTAACTTCTTACCTGTTTGTATTAGTCTGTTTTCACACTGCTATAAAGATCCTACCTGAGACTGGGTAATTTTTAAAGGAAAGAGGTTTAATTGACTCACAGTTCTGCATGACTGGGGAGGTCTCAGAAAACTTACAATCATGGTGGAAGGCAAAGGGGAAGCGAGGCATGTATTACACGGTGGCAGGCAAGAGAGAATAAGGGGGAAAGCACCAGAGACTTATCAAACAACCAGATCTTGAGAGAACATACTCACTATCATGAGAACAGCATGGGGGAAACCACCCTCATGATCCAATCATCAGTTCCACAGATCTTTAGGGCAGGGGCAAAATGCCACCACTTTCTTTGCTAAAGCATAGCAAGAATGACCTTTACTCCAGTTCCCAATAAGTTCCTCATCTCCATCTGAGACCACCTCAGCCTAGACTTCATTGTCCATATCACTATCAGCATTTTGGTTAAAGCCATTCAACGAGTCTCTAGGAAGCTCCAAACTTTCCCTCATCTTCCTGTCTTCTTCTGAGACCTCCAAATTGCTCCAACCTCTGCCAGTTACCAGTTCCAAAGTTGTCTCCATGTTCTTGGATATCTCATAAGAATGTGCCACTACTTGGTACCAATGTTCTGTATTAGTCTGTTTTCACACTACTATAAAGATACTACCGGAGGTTTCAGGAAACTTACGATCATGGTGGAAGGCCAAGGGGAAGGAGGGTATGTCTTACATGGTGGTGGGTGGGAGACAGAGAGAGAAGGGGGAAGCACCAGACACTTATCAAACAACCAGATCTTGTGTGAACTCACTCACTATCATGAGAACAGCATGGGGGAATCTCCCCCTACAATCCAGTCACCTTCCATCAGGTCCCTCCCTTGACATGTGGGGATTACAACTCACATTACAATCGGAGGTGAGATTTGGGTAGGGACACAGCCAAACCCTATCACTATTCTACTTTCATTCTTTCTTTTGTCCCATTTTATCCACTGGCTTGCTGAAATTTCTGTTTCATCTGGTCATATTCTATGAATTTTGATAAAACACCTGGAGGTTTTCTGAAACAAAGATTGGTAGGAATAAATAAATAATAAAATAACCACTGTTAATTTTATGGTAATGTTGAAATATTGGCCTGCTTCTGAGAGCAAATTTACTATGAGATGCTTGCTAACATGATAAAGTACCAGTGTAGATCTCAAAGTGAAGGCTGTAATTGCCCAGACCTTTTCACATTAGGTATCTGCATGAGTTATAACTCTTTTGTGAAGATAAAAAGAGTTCTGCAAGAAATTGCCCCAGTGCTGTAAGGACTGTCAGACAGGAGGGCATCTCAAATGAGATTAATGATGTTTGCCTTAATATAAGAAAATTTAGCATAACCAAGATTACAAATTCTGCAGAAACCTGCCAGCACTCATTTATTTTGAATAAATATTATTTTTAATTAAAGTCCTAAGGTAGGTTATTCCTGAAATAATGAGATGTACAGTGATTTCCTTTGGGAATTAATGTTCTTTCTTAATTTTCAGTCATTCTGATGATCACAGCTCATTCAGTCTTACTCATGGCAGTCAGCTTGGTAGGACACGCTGATTTCCAGCTAAAGGCACTAATAACCCTGTATTTGTTTTTCATGGCACTCTCATTTTCTAATTATATTTATCATTGAACCCAAACACTCTTTATAGGTATGTCCATCCATAGCAGTATATAGTGAGTATGATTCATAAAATTAGGAAATCACTCACAAAATAAAGCTTCATAAAATAAAAGGAACATAAAATCAGAAAATTATAGTATTGTTATTTTAACTATTTAAAAAATTGGTTCTGCTTCTTTGTGAGGCATTTTGCTAGGTGTTTTATGCACATCAACTCTAATCCACATGAGAACTCTGCATGACAGAAATTGCTATTCCTGTTTACTAGATCATGACATGGAGGTTCAGGAGGTAGCTTGCCAAAATTTAGCTCTATACCTCATGTTTGTAGCATCATGCTATGTAGCCTCTTTACTAATGGTAGTGATCACCCAGCTTTAAGAAGCTTTAAGAAGCTAGGTGATCACTACCATTAGTAGAGAGGCTACATAGCATGTACATAGAATTTATATGAACATCAGTATTTATCAGTATGTGGTTCAACCAGATTTTCAGGGATTCAACAGAGTTGGTGTTTTGGTTACTGTTGTGTGTAACAAACTACCCCCGAAACTTTGTGGTATAAGAGAGCCATTTTATTATGCTCACAGATTCCGTGGGTTAGAAATCTAGCTAGGGAAATGATGATGGCTTATCTCTAGAGCCTCAGTTGGGAAGACTCTATGGCTAGAGGGGTTTTCACTCACATGTCTGGTGGTTGATTCTGGTTATTCATTAGAAGCTCAGTTGGGACTGTTAGCTAGAACACTAAAATCCACACTGTCTATAGTGCATGGGTTTTCTCAGGATGTGGCAGCCTCAGAGTAGGTGGTGATCTTATATGAAAGCTCAGGGCTCCAGGAGTGAGCATCTATATTAGTCCATTTTCACACTGCTTATAAAAACATACCCAAGACTGGGTAATTTATAAGAAAAGAGATTTAATTGACTCACAGTTCTCTCCATGGTTGGGGAGGGCTCACAATCATGGCAAAAGGCAAGAAGGAACAAGTCACACCTTACATGGCAGCAGGGAAGACAGACAGTGTGTGCAGGGAAACTCCCCTTCTTAAAACCATCAGATCTTGTGAGACTTACTCACTATCACAAGAACAGCACAGGAAAGACCTGCCCTCATGATTCAATTACCTCCCACTGGGTCCCTCCCATGACACGTGGTAATTGTGGGAGCTGCAATTCAAGCTGAGATTTGGGTGGGGACACAGCCAAATCATATCATTCTGCTCTGACCCTCCCAAATCTCATGTCCTTACATTTCAAACCCAATCATACCTTCCCAACAGTCTCCCAAAGTCTTAACTCATTTCAGCATTAACTCAAAGTCCATAGTCTAGCATTAACTCCAAAAGTCCACAGTCCAAAGTCTCATCTGAGACAAGGCAAGTCCCTTCCACCTATGAGCCTGTAAAGTCAGAAACAAGTTAGTTACTTCCTAGATACAATGGGGGTATAGGCACTGGATAAATACAGCCATTCCAAATGGGAGAAAGTGGCCAAAACAAAGGGGCTAAAGGTCCCATGCAAGTCCAAAATCCAGCAGGGCAGTCAAATCTTAAAGCTCCAAAATAATCTCCTTTGACTCCATGTCTCGCATCCAGGTTACACTGATGCAGGAGATGGGTTTCCATACCTTGGGCAGCTTTGCCCCTGTGGCTTTGCAGGATACAGCACCCTCCTGGCTCCTTTCATGGGCTGAGTGTCTGCTTTTCCAGGTGCACAGTGCAAGCTGTCATTGAATCTACCATTCTGGGAAATGGAGGATGGTGGCCCTCTTCTCAAAGCTCCACTAGGCAGTGCCCCAGTGGGGACTCTGTGTAGGGGCTCACATCTGACATTTCCCTTCTCCACTGCCCTAGCAGTGGTTCTCCATGAGGGCCCCACTCCTGCAGCAGACTTTTGCCTGGGCATCCAGGCATTTCTATACATTTTCTGAAATTTAGGTGGAGGTTCCCAAACCTTAATTCTTGACTTCTGTACACCCACAGGTCCAAAACCACATGGAAGCTGCCAAGGCTTGGGGCTTGCACTCACTAAAGCCACAGGTCAAGCTGTACCTTGGCCCATTTTAGCTACAACTAGAGTGGCTGGATGCAGTGTATCAAGTTCCTAGGCTGCACAGAGCAGGGGAGCCCTGGGCCTCACCCACAAAAGCATTTTTTTCTCCTAGGTCTCTGGGCCTCTAATGGGAGGGGCTGCTGTAAAGGTCGCTGACATGCCCTGGAGACATCTCTCCCATTGTCTTGGTGATTAACATTTGGCTCCTTGTTACTTATGCAGATTTCTGCGGCTGGCTTGAATTTCCCCTCAGAAAATGGGTTTTTCTTTTCTATCACATTATCAGGCTGCACATTTTCTGAATTTTTTTGCTGTTTCCCTTTTAAAACTGAATGCTTTTAACAGCACCCAAGTCACATCTTGAATGCTTTGCTGCTTAGAAATTTCTTCTGCCAGATACCCTAAATCATCTCCCTCAAGTTCAAAGTTCCACAAATCTCTAGGGCAGGGGCAAAATGCCACCAGTTTCTTTGCTAAAACATAGCAAGAGTCACCTTTACTTCAGTTCCCAACAAGTTCTTCATCTCCATCTGAGACCCCCTCAGCCTGGATTTCATTGTCCATATCATTATCAGCATTTTGGTCAAAAGCATTCAACAAGTCTCAGGAAGTTCCAAACTTTCCCATATTTTCCTGTTTTCTGAGCCCTCCAAACTGTTCCAACCTCTGCCTGTTACCCAGTTCCAAAGTCACTTCCACATTTTCGGGTATCTTTACAGCACTGCCTCACTCTACTGGTACCAATTTACTCTATGAGTCTGTTTTCACACAGCCAAACCATATCAGCATCCCAAGAACTAGGCACAAACCTTTACTGAACTAGCTTTGGAAATTATGCTGTGTCACTTTGGATGTATTCTGTTGGCTACAACCAAGTTACTAAGATTGACACAGAGTCATGTAAGAGGACATAGCTATTCACCTCTCAATGGGAGAAGCATCAAAAATTTGCAGACATGTTTTATAACACCATTACAGAGTATCAACTCTACTATATATTGTTACTTCTTCGTGCAGGGTTCTTACCTAGTTCCCTTTTTTTTGGATCCACTTTCTCTCCAGCTGCTTCCTGATTACCTGTTTGATTCCCAGGAAAATAAGAAGCAAGGAGAAGCTCCAGCCAAATGCACCTCTATTATCAGCTGGAGCTTCTGCCACTAATTTCTAGCTGGTCTGCTGCCTTGATAAGTTGGCCAGAGAAGAATAGGAAACATCAGCAGACCCTTTTCAACCTTTTCTCCGGAGGACAGAGGGAGCCAGATTATACCTTTTGTTTCCCGTAGATCATTTCTCTTGGCTCTTCAGGACCAAGTGCAAGCTGAAAAAATTCATATTTATTGCTTCACTCACAGGAGTTCATGCACCTGGTATCTAATCCTTTGTAAATTAAAAGATTTGTTGATAGGAAGCGTCTGCTGGTGGAGACTGAAATCATGGCTCAAAGAATGGTTGGTAAATACAGAATTAGAGTAGAATTAGCCATTTCCATGTGCTTCGAATATAAGATGAATGAAAGGCTTTTTTTTCTTTAAAGGAGGAAATGTTTAGTTGAGTAAAGATGTAGAAATTAATTAGATTGGCAAGGAGGTGATCAGGCACCAGAATTAAATTGATGATTTGGTGCCTTCCTTCCCTTGAGTCCACTCCTTAAGAGATCACACCATTATGACATAAAGTCAAGCTGAAACATTCATGCCAGATCTCTCTAAATGGGATACATTCAGTTTCAGAGAGGTACTCTTAACTGACTAGCATTGGCTTGGAATAGAGAGCTGAGGAGCAATGATAATTAGGAATTCTCAGGGACTATATGTACTCGTTCACTTCATGTTTGAAATGTTTCTACATAAAGCTATTCTTGCTATTACAATATAACTTTGTGAAAAGAGTGCTTGTCTACTAGCCTTAGAAGAGCTAGGAAAGGAATTATGCCATCTAGCAGTATTCCATGAGTTAATGGAAATTTGAATTGGTAGATGTGCTATATGGCCAGATTCTTTTCCAGGATTTAAATATTTTCTAAAGCTTCATAATTATCAGGGTATTTTCTGCTATGGATGAACTGAAATACTACCTTTCCAAATATCTCTTGCAACAGGAGAGCAGTCAGTTGACTCAGTTGTAGCCAATGAGGTATAAATTTTAATATATATATATCTTTGAATTTTAATTTCGGAATCTCCTTAAAGGGAGGCAGTGCATTTTTCACAGCTAGAGCTTCAGCAGCTATCTAGAACTATATGGTGGAAGCCACTTACTGAGACCTGTGAAACAAGAGTCCGGGTCCCTGACATATGAAGCCAGCATACCTACCTTAAAATGTCTTTCACTTGAGGGAAAACTACATCTTTCTTATGTAAGCCACTGTTCATTGTTTCTGTTGTGTTATCAAAACTAATTGATAGACTTACTCCTAAATGACACAATGCCTTTGAAGATAATTTTATCAGCTTTGGTCCCAGCAGGAAAAGATGACATACTCAAAACTTTAATGAAGTCATTATATACAGAGATGTGGACAGGGTTAAAGGAACCAATTTGGGAGTGGTAGCTACAAGAAACTATTTCAGCATCTAGGTCTGAAGAGGTATAAGGAGGGAGCTGTTGATTCAACATGGTGAGAGCTGTATCCTTGAGAGAGAGGCTAGCCTACAAGGGTTAGAAAAGCAGCCACACCGGCCCAGT
This sequence comes from Theropithecus gelada, assembly GCF_003255815.1. Taxonomy (NCBI): domain Eukaryota; kingdom Metazoa; phylum Chordata; class Mammalia; order Primates; family Cercopithecidae; genus Theropithecus; species Theropithecus gelada. Next base: position 133,531,145 of record NC_037669.1, read on the forward strand.
ATGGTGGCACATGCCTATAATCCCAGCACTTTGGAAGGCTGAGGCAGGCGGATCATTTGAGGTCAGAAGATCGAGACCAGCCTGACTAATATGGTTAAACACCCTCTCTACTAAAAATACAAATATTAGCTGGGTATGGTGGTGCACACCTGTAGTCCCAGCCTCTCAGGGAGGCTAAGGCAGGAGAATCACTTGAATCCAGGAGGCAGAGGTCACAGTGAGCTGAGATTGTGCCACTGCACTCCAGCCTGGGGGACAGAATGAGACTCCATCTTAAAAAAAAAAAAAAAAAAAAAAAAAAAAAAAGGCAGCAACACTGAAACATGGCCCCCAGGGGTACAGATACCCAATTCTTTCTCCTCCTTCCTTTTAATTTCCTGACAGTCCCTCCCATTGGCCAAATGCAACCAGAAGCCAGAGGGCAAGGGAAACTGGATGATGCAGTCTGTGAAAGTCAGCCTCTTGGGACACTGCAGGGAAAGAGGAGTCCAGAGTGATTGTGAAGGGATGATGGAGAATACTAGCATATATGCAATTTTTCCTAATTACAAATTGACTTTTTAGCTCTTTTTTTTTTTTAATTATTTTTTTGGAGACAGAGTTTCACTCTTGTTGCCCAGGCTGGAGTGCAATGGCGTGATCTCGGCTCACTGCAAACTCCACCTCCTGGGTTCAAATGATTCTCCTGTCTCAGCCTCCTGAATAGCTGGGATTATAGGCTAATCTTTGTATTTTTAGTAGAGACGGGTTTTCGCCATATTGACCAGGCTGGTCTCGAACTCCTGACCTCAGGTGATCTGCCTGCCTCGGCCTCCCAAAGTGCTAATATTACAGGCGTGAGTCACCACACCCGGCCCACTTTTTAGTTTTTAAGTGGCTTGAAGAAGAGACTGATATAATCTTAATTTGCATGAAATAACATAATTTGAAAGTTTATTGCTGCTGTTCATTTATTGTTTACTAGTTTAGATGTGAAAGGTACATACCCTATGGCTCAGCAATTCCACTTTTAGGAATCTGTGTATCCACTAAAAAGAATGAGGCATATAGCTGTACTGCTTTGGAAAGTTATTCCATGTATATAACCAGGGAAAAAAGTTAACTGCAGACCAATATGTTTCTCATGGTCCTCAGTATGTTGTTATGGTCTGAAAACCAAGCCCATGTGTAAATACCTCTATACAGATGCATTTGTTTAGGCACAGTGCAAAGAACTGTTCAGAATGGTCACCTGGTCAGGAGAAAAAAGCAGCAGCAGAATAGGAGGGACAGACTTTCTTTACATTACACAGTTGGTTGCCTATGGATGACTTTCCTTTCCTTTTATGGTTTTTAGTATTTTCCAATAAAAAAAACCCAAATCACAAAAATATGGAAGATCTCACTTAAGAAAAAGCTTAATTCAGGATATAACTTTCATTTTGTATATCCTTTTATCAGGCAGTTTCCTCTATATAAGGTTAGCAAATCAGCAGATTTACTAAAGTATATGTGGCCATTTGGTAGCTTGGATACTTACATTATATAATTTACAGAAAAAATATAAATATTGAGAAAATTTTTAAGTACTTAGCAGAAAGATAATTACTTTAGTAAAATGTTGGTCAGTCATATTTAATTTACAAATTCCATATTAAGGCCGGGCGCGGTGGCTCAAGCCTGTAATCCCAGCACTTTGGGAGGCCGAGACGGGTGGATCACGAGGTCAGGAGATCGAGACCATCCTGGCTAACACGGTGAAACCCCGTCTCTACTAAAAAATACAAAAAAACTAGCCGGGCGAGGTGGCGGGTGCCTGTAGTCCCAGCTACTTGGGAGGCTGAGGCAGGAGAATGGCCTGAACCCGGGAGGCGGAGCTTGCAGTGAGCTGAGATCCGGCCACTGCACTCCAGCCAGGGGGACAGAGTGAGACTCCGTCTCAAAAAAAAAAAAAAAAAAAAAAAAAAAATTCCATATTAAAACTAGAATCCAATATTTAAATCCCAATTGAAGACATTTAAACATTAGATTAAAAAAGAAATTCCCAAAGTAAAACTACATTTCAAATCTATGCTGCCTTTGTTAGTAAAAGGACAGAAATTTTTGCCACAGATTGTGGTAATTCTGAAACAGTTTTTTTCAAAAAATAAGAGAAGCAGTATATATTTTTATAATTCTTACTTTCAAAGATCTCCAAGTTCTGTGTAAGTATCTTTCCAAGGAAGTAAGAAATCAATTGAATGATTTCTCTGGATAATTATATTGCAGTTATTATAGTAAGGTAAAAATACTTAAAAATTGGAACTTCAAGTTAAAGACCTCCAAAAGAAACAGAGTCTCTGGCATTCTCTAGGCTGTGGTGAACCATAACCTGTTATCAATCACTTGTCACCTTCTCATATTGTTAATTATAAATAAGATACATTAAAATTCTCTGAGCACTTTGCTGAAAATGGGTAACATGACCTTTGAAACACAGGTATGATTATGGGATAACAAGTATTAATGTGAAAATACATTTTTCTTAAAGGTTCAAGTGTTTTTGATGGAGTAGCTATTAAGTAATACAGGGCTTGAGCTGCTACTTACGCGCTATAATAGGCATATAAAAAATTGTTTTTTGGCCAGACGCAGTGGCTCACGCCTGTAATCCCAGCACTTTGGGAGGCCGAGGCGGGTGGATCACGATGTCAGGAGATCAAGACCATCCTGGCTAACACGGTGAAACCCCGTCTCTACTAAAAATACAAAAAAAATTAGCCAGGTGTGGTGGCAGGCGCCTGTAGTCCCAGCTACTCGGGAGGCTGAGGCAGGAGAATGGCCTGAACCCATGAGGTGGAGCTTGCAGTGAGCCGAGATCGGGCCACTGCACTCTAGCCTGGGCGACAGAGCGAGACTCCATCTCAAAAAAAAAAAAAAAATTGTTTTTTAAAAAACACTTCAAGCATGAAATGTATATATCTCAGACATTACAATTTTGGATGAACTTCCATTTTCACCTCGTGTAATTAGACTGCAGATGATTCAAGTATACAGAATTTTGAGAAAAAACTTTTTTTTCAAATTTTTAATAAATCAGTTATCATCTGCCTTATCTTCTCCAGATCAATTAAGACTTACCATAGCAGAAAAAGTGAAGAGAAAAGCTATAATATGGCTAAACAATCTAGTTATATAATTTGTTTCAAAAATCTACCCAATCTTTAATATGGTCACTCAATCCATTGTGCTATTTTAAAAAAGATTTATTTTTCAATTACTTATGATTTTCAATTCAAGTTTATAACACAATTTTCATAGAACATTTATAGAATCACAGACTGCAGCTATGGATTTTACTCAAGACATGGGATTTTAGCAGTTCATTTTCATTTATTTATTTATTGTTTAGAGAGAGGGTCTTGCTCTGTCACCCAGGCTGGAGGGCAGTGGCATAATCACAGCTCACTGCAGCCTTGAACTCCTAAGCTGAAACAATCCTCCTGCCTCAGCCTCCAAAGTAGGTGGTACTAAAGGCATGCACCATTGCACCTTGTTAATTTTATTTTTATTTTTTGGAGATGAGGTCTCGCTGAGAGGTGAAGCCAGCTGGATTTCCTCGGTCGAGTGGGGTCTTGGAGAACTTCTCTCTGTCAAACTAGAGGATTCTAAATGCACCAATCAGCACTCTGTGTCTAGCTAAAGGATTGTAAACGCACCAATGCGCACTCTGTAAAAACGCACCAATCAGCACTCTGAGTCTAGCTGAAGGATTGTAAATGCACCAATCAGCACTCTGTAAAATGGACCAACCAGTGCTTGTAAAATGGACCAATCAGCAGGGCATGGGCAGGACCAAATAAGGGAATAAAAGCTGGCCACCCAGCCAGCAGCGGCAACCCTCTCAGGTCCCCTTCCATGCTGTGGAAGCTTTGTTCTTTGGCTCTTCACAATAAATCTTGCTGCTGCTCACTCTTTGGGTCTGCACCACCTTTAAGAACTGTAACACTTGCTGCAAAGGTCTGTGGTTTCACTCCTGAAGTCAGTGAGACCATGAACGCACCGGAAGGAAGAAACTCTGGACACATCTGAACATCTGAAGGAATAAACGCCAAACACACCATCTTTAAGGGCTGTAACACTCAGCGTGAAGGTCTGCGGCTTCATTCTTGAAGTCAGCAAGACCAAGAACCCACTGGAAGGAATACATTCCGGACACATTGCTATGTTGCCCAGACTGGTCTGGAACTCCTGGCCTCAAGCAAACCTCCTGCCTCAGCCTTTCAAAGTGCTGGGATTACAGGCATGAGTTACCATGGTAGGCCTAGTTTATATATATATAGTTTTCAAGACAGTCTTGCTCTGTTGCCCAGGCTGGAGTGAAGTGGCACGATCTTGGCTCACTGCAACCTCCACCTCTGGGGTTCAAGCAATTATCCTGTCTCGGTCTCCCAGGTAGCTGTAATTACAGGCACCTGCCACCACGCCCAGCTAATTTTTGTATTTTTAGTAGAGACGGGGTTTCACCATATTGGTCAGGCTGGTCTCGAACTCCTGACCTCAGGTGATCCACCTGCCTCGGCCTCCCAAAGTGTTGGGATTACAGGCATGAGCTACCATGCCCAGCACCTCGCTAATATTTTAAAAGATTATTATAAAGGGAGCCTGAACTATACTACGTTTTTTACACTGTGAGATAACAAGCCTGAACAACAATACAAGATGCTAAGGAGAGAGGGTCAGTTCAGTTCATCACTCTTTCAGAACTGCACTGGGATCATTTTGCCATTCCTTCTCAAGACCTAAAAGTAAAAAGATTACATTGTTGATTTTAAAGTGTTGTCTTACTCTATTCATAGTCTTTATTTCTTGAAAGTTGACCTACAGCTTTGGAAGGACAGCAATGATAGGTGCCAGTTGGTGGACCCAGAGTGGTTACATCAACACATTTTGAAATACTTATACAAAAAAAGAGTCAGACTAGAAAAATTCTGGGCAAAAATAGGACTAATAAGATCCCTGCTTAAATTCCAGCCCCACTATTTAGTTCCTAATGCTATAGAGAAGGCACCACATACAGTGTACTTCCCTATGACATTCAAAAACCTCTGTCAGCTCAGAGCCATTTGGAGATATAAATCAGGGAAACCAAAATAATTTGGTTGTAACATTTATTTATTTATTTTTGCACTGACTCCAAATAGCTTGAGCAATTTAAATAAACAGACTGCTAAATAGATTTCTTATTTAAGATGGGCTAATTAATTCTTCATTAAAACATATTTATTGAGACCTTCTCTATGTCAGGAATTAGACCAGATTCTGGGGAAACAATGATAGCCAAAATAACTTGGAAATATATGACAGCATTTTCTTTTAGAAAAAACTTACCAAATAGAGTTGAATATATTAATCAATGTCCATCCCTATGATAAAAGGTTAAGATGATTACAGACTTTACAACGTGTTCTTTCTTATATCCATTTGTATTCTTGCTGTGCTCTACTGACTCAAAAGTTTTCTTATCAAGAGGATTTACTTTTCCATTATTCTATAAAGGAGTTATAAAGAGTAAGGCTTACAGGAGGGCATTAAAAAATTGTCCAAATAATCCAAACATTGTATCAGTTCAGTAATGACCAAGAGTTGATTTAAAATCTCTTGTAATACTCACAAGGAATTTTGGGGTAGGGAAAGGAGGAAAGGAAAGAGTAACATGGGTGAAAGCTTTGGGATAAACTCTATCTAGGGTTTATTGGCTGAAAATGTTCTATGTCTTATTTCATTTCTAGTTTTTGTTACTATCTTATTTGCTCACTTAAAGATTTTCATTTGATGCACAAATCAAAGGAAAATCTGGGGAGGGACCTAACCACAGGCAAACGAATTGTCTTTCAGTTCCAAAACGATGTTTTCTATAACAGTACAGAGTAGAAAAACAGAGAGTAACGGAACACACAGTGGTCCACATGGTCGTGCAAGCCCTCACTGGCAGATGCAGTTCTTTTTTAGCAGCACTGCAAGTCTCTTTTCAGTTCCATTGCAGAATCTGTCATCTTGGCTGACAAGTGGCAGTATGCAAGATTGTTGATGCTTGTGGCCAAATCAAGACTTATCTTATTCAGCTTATTCTCCGCAAAAATAGAGAAATAGGGAGTCAGAGGGTTACCAGGTACCTGAAATTTTGCCTGGATTTTTGATAAGATTGATTGAGCAGGGCCACTTGGGTATTTCATGAGAGGGACTCTGTTCAAAACCGCAGTAGTTCCCAGCCTTCTAGAATAGCTATCAGGAAGATATATGTGGGTGACTGGGAGTTCCTGTGGCTCCAGCTTTCTTGTCCTTCAAGACTCAGTTCGATTGTGATTTCTTCCATGAAGCCTTCCTTAATTTTTTAACTTACAGTAATTTCTCTCCTTTGCAACCAAATCCTCTCCTCTGTCACTAAGTACTATATCATTGACATCATTTACATGTCTGGGCTTCATAACTAAGCCTCTTGAGGGCAGGATCTCTACTGGATTCAGATATGCATTCCTCAAGCACATCTTACTGTGCCCAGCATGAAGTAGGTACTCAACATGATATTAATGAATAAATGGGTAAATCTGACTGTGAAGAAGACCTGAGATTTCTCAAATAAGTAGATGGTAGGTCACTAATTGCAGAGCAAGTAAGGTTTCTTATGACCTTGGCAGGGAAGAAGAGCAGGGAGGGCTGAGGACATCGCTGGAATGGCAACTATTGACCATGGTAGCTCAAGAACACACATAAACACATTTAAGTTGGAGTATAGCAACTATTTGTTCCACATTTCACTAAGATGTCTATCACGTCAAATGTTCCCTTGGCATAAATAGCAGAAGTTTCTATGAAGGGCTTTCTTTTATGTCATTTTACTGAAAAATCAAAGTAGGCAGGTCTGCAATTAGTATCCTCATTTCACATGTTAGGATGATGAAGCAAAGGAGGTGAATGATTCAAAGTATTCTGTGCTCATATCTTTAGCTCTTTGCCTCCTCTTAACTAGAGTGCCAGGAAAAATGTTCTTATTTCATTTTCCTTGAGAATATACTTAGTTGTCAGAAATGAAAACTCAACCTGTATTATCAGTATCCATCATTTCTTAAGAAATCAATGTTTCATAAAACACTTAAGGTCTCATGTACATCCAAATTATTATTAATCAAGTGACATGAAAGGAATTACTCTGCTTTATAGACTCACTATACAAGTATATTAAAGAAGGCTAGCTTGAGTTAGGCAATATGTTTGATCATGTTCTATGCAGTCCTTTTCATTAAATTTGATTTGGCTTGTGTGGTAATATTGTGGTCTTTGATAGGCATGCAGGTAAATGAAGTTAATAATATATAAAAATGAATCATGTAGAAAACCAGGGAGGAGGGAAGTAGTCACTGAATTCCTGTAGGGACCATAGTTTGGTTCATTTAAAAAATTTGATTTTCAGCTGGGCGCAGTGGCTCACGCCTGTAACCCCAGCACTTTGGGAGGCCGAGGCGGATGGATCACGAGGTCAGGAGATCGAGACCATCATGGCTAACACAGTGAAACCCCGTCTCTACTAAACACACACACACACACAAAATTAGCTGGGCGTGGTGGCAGGCACCTGTAGTCCCAGCTACTTGGGAGGCTGAGGCAGGAGAATGGCATGAACCTGGGAGGTGGAGCTTGCAGTGAGCTGAGATCGCGCCACTGCACTCCAGCCTGGGTGACAGAGTGAGACTCCATCTAAAAAACAAACAAACAAAATCCCAAAAAACAATTCTGTCACAGCACAAGCTTCTGTATTTGGGGAACTTGCCACAGAGGAACACTGGTATTAAATATACTTGAAGTAGACCAGATTTTCACTGTTTTATAGATAAGATCATGAGGGATATTGAGGAAACTGGCTAGCCCAGGTCCTCTGGATAATCATTAGTGGCCTAAATGGCAACCTATATTCTTGCCCAGACCACTAAAATATACTTTCCAATAGGGTGGTAGTACTTCTATAGTTTATAAGTTATTACAAAGTATGAAATAAAAATATTTCACAAACTGTAACCCCTTTTTTAAGTCACTAAAATTGTATACATCTATATTAAAAACCACACAAATATCGGTTCATTTGGGGCACTTTTATTTGTAGCTAAGGAAAAAGAAAACTAGCATCTATTTAGAATGGGAAAGCATGTTTGTATGAAAACAAATATTTCATCATCATTTATTTTCTATACTGTTTGCAACTGTTTTATATTTTTCATTTTCAACAGAGATTTGAATTTTAATAGTCCCAGAAATATAAAGAAGATGGCACTAAATGTCCTATATGTTGGCAGTCCTACCCTGAAGACTTTTTGTGCTTATCTTGTGTTCTGAGCTACAGTTTCACAGAGACTAAATTAGAGTGACTGGACAACAGGAGAAAATAGAAACGGGAAATATTCATGTCAGCTGTTAAAAACCAGTTTTGTAAAGCAAGGCCTAAAAGTCCTATCTCTGGCATGTTTAGTATGGAACATACAGTTGATTGTCATTCAGCTACTAGAGAAAGGTATTCTACAATGGCAGATAGCCTTATCAAAACAATTAGCTGGATTTCTCCACAGGGAATAGCAGTGGGTTAAGTAAGACTGAAGTGAGAGCTCTTATCAGTTTTCTCAGAAATGATTTCTCTATCATAGGTATTTGGCCAACTGATTAGGTCTAGCATGAACATATGATTTCTAAAACAAGCTGAGATCTGCTAACATGTTGCAAGGGAGCATCTAGTAGAAGCTGATCTCCAAGCAAAATCATCAATTTATTTAAGTTTCAAAAATTTTTTTTCCCATAAATATATTCTTTAACATGCACATTCTGCTTATATGGTTTAGTGTGCTTTTTATTGTGTCTAAAAATCTGCAATATGGTGAAATAAAATATTTAAAAATGGTTGAATACCATATGGAAGATGAAATCTCATATTTACAGCATGTAATTCAATTCTTATGTATCCATAATTCATCAAAATTGTCCTTAAATGACATCTTGACATTTTTTGAATTGCACTAAGAAACACTACTGTGTACCATTCATTTTAACAGACTTATTTATGATTAGCTTTATTAACAGTATAACATTTCCATGCAATCTTAAATTTTATGTTTTAATTTTCACAATGTTTGATTTAATTCAAATCAACAAATATTCAAGCCTACATGAGAGACAAATGAAATGAGACTACCTTTATATATAATCAGAAAAATCCTTTTAAGAGTAAAAAGTTAATATTGGGATTTAAAAACCTAAATTTCCAATGTTATTGCTGACAATCCAATCCAACTATATGTATATTACTTAGGCCACAGGACTGCCCATTAGTCTTTCTTGTCGGAGAGCAATTAACCTCTTGAACCATTTTTCCTCAGCATCAGCTTTCTCGATAAATAACTGAAATAAGAAAAGAAAAAGAAAAAAATGTTACTGTCTCCCAGTAAGTTGAATTTGACCTAATATGACAGAACCCACCTTTGTAGAATATATCTCTCAACACAAGATTTGGATGTTGTTTAACTCTTGATGACCTCTTAATTGATGACTATCTATTTGGAATTAGTAATGCTCAGAAATTCTTGGATTAAAATAACTACTAGTATCAACATCATTGGTTAACAATTTTGTACCTTGTATTTGTGAAGTTTATTTCCTACAACTTTTTCAAAACACAGTAGAATTACACCATTTCATAGAGGACAGCAAAGTACGATGTTAGTGATGTGCTCACAGATAATGAACAAAGTGGAGCTAAGTCAGAAATGGAACTTTTAGTGCTAGATTTTTAAACAAACACTTCTCATGGTGCTGATCAAGTCAGCTAAAAAAAAGAAAAAAGGAAAAAATGCTTCTCTTTGTCTGTTTTTCTTAACCATAGACAGAATACGTTTACAAGTTAGGCAACATGAGTTGGACACTACTGTATTCAAATATAGATAACAGTTCTAATGGCCTGAGGGCCAGATGCCTACTTTTACCAAGGGAATATGAACCTGTTTCCTCCAATGGTCTTCTTGGTGTTAGCACAAAAGGATAACAGCTTGAAATAATTTCAGTAAATTAGACTTCAACTGACATTTGTAAAGTTTAAGGATATTACATTTGGATGGGCCAGGGAATTGTCATCTTGGTACTTGATAGCAGTAGGGATGCTGCTGGGATCTATTTCTTTTTCAGTACTGGGTGGATCGGCAACTGCTGATGCTGGTCCTGATGTTGAAGTTGCCTGTTTCACTTCACTAGGTTCCACTGACTGAAAGAAACAACACATATTAATTTCAACACAATACACAATTAGAGTTTCACTTCAATAATATTTCTGATTTTGAGTAATAACTGTTCAATTAGTCTCCTTTGAGATGATACCCATCTCCCAAAAGGCCCTACCTTTTGTATTTGTTTGTTTTAGAAATACAGTTATTTTATTTTTATATTTGCTTCTTTTAGGAATAATTATATTTAGGAATACAGTTATATATATAGAAATAGAATATAAGAATAACTATATTGTATTTGTTTTAGGAATAACACATACAAAAATGCTGAGAAAACGTTCATCATTTCTTATGATGAGCATATTTTTCTTAAGAAATTGGTACTTATGTGCCTATACTATTGAGAGATACATTATTTCATATATCTAAATTCTATTAATCGAAACAAGCTTACAACAAATATCCAACATTTAGTTGGCCTCTTTAGGTATGAAAAGTAAATTCAAAGGTTATCTTTAAAAAAATAGCCTTATTGAGTGACAGAATTCATATACCATACAATTTACCCTTTTAAAGTACATAATTCAATGGCTTTTAGCATATCCATGGAGTTGTGCAATTATTACCAGAATCAACTTTAGAACATTTTCATCATCCCTCACAAAACCTCATACCATTAGCAATCATTTCCCATTTATTCCAACCTTTCCATTCTAGGTAACAATTAATCTCCTTTCTCTATGGATTTGCCCATTCCAGACATTTCAGATAAAAGGAATCATACAATATGTGGTCTTTCATGACTGGTTCTTTCATTTAGCATAATTTTTTGTTTTTGAGGCAGAGTCTTGTTCTGTCACCCAGGCTGGAGTGCAATGGCGCGATCTTGGCTCACTGCAACCTCTACCTCCCAGGTTCAAGTGATTCTCCTGCCTCAGCCTCCCGAGCAGCTGGGATTACAGGCGCACACCACCACGCACACTCGGCTAATTTTTGTATTTTTAGTAGAGACGAGGTCTTGCCATGTTGGCCAGGGTGATCTCGAACTCCTGTCCTCAAGTGATCCGCCCACCTTGGCCTCCCAAAGTGCTAGGATTACAGGCGTGAGTCACCGCCCAGCCGCATAATGTTTTTAAGGTTCATCCATATTGCAGCATGTATCAGTACTTCAATATTCTTTATTGCTAAATAATGTCCCATTGTATGGATCTACCACATTTTATTTATCTATTAATCAGCTGATGAACTCAAAGGTTGTCTTGGAGTTCCTTAAAATATTAAAATATATATATAAAAGTTTGAAAAAAAGGTATGATGTATCTTTGGAAAAAAATAAAACTCTAGGATTTCTTATACCATCATGCAAACCATAGACTCCCAATTCATTCCACCTTTACTGAATGTTCAGCAGGTGCCAGGCACTCTACCAAGCGCTGGGGATACAACTAATAAATCATTGCTTCTGCCTTGAAGGAGCCAGCAGAGTACTGCTCACTTAGTTACATTTCAATGTCTTCTTCCCTGAGAAAGAAGGCCAGGGAGTGACTGAGTGGCAGCAAGGTTACAGGGATAATATGAAGTGGATTAGATGAGAAACTGAAATTAAAAAGTAAAATTAAATAAAAACAAGAAGAATAGGAGATTAATTCTGTTATGTAGCCATTTTTATACCCATTTGTTCCACGCCTATTGTTTTTCAATTTCCATTTATTTCAACTTATCTACTTCTGGACACTTCACTTCTCTGAACAAAGCCAAAAACAGATGTCACTAAGAAAAATATACATAGGATAAAATATGCATGAATTAAACTATTCGTAGGTTAATTTGTTTTAGAGTTGGAGATCCATTTATTTAACCAGTATTTACTGAGCACTACTAATTGCTAAGCACTGGGTACACAGGCAGAGTCAAATAGATATGGTCCCTGTCCCAAGTGGCAATTATATGTTGCTAATGGAGTTGACAGATTATAAACAAATAAATTCCAAAATAATGCATAATCACAAATTGTAGTATGTGCTATAAAGGAATATACAAGGTGCTGACAAAGAATGATGGGGATCAGGAAGGGAAAAACATCTACTTTAGATTGGGTGGCTAGGGATGGCTTCTCTAGGAGGTGAAATTTAAGCCCTGAAGACTTAGAAGGAGCCAGGCATGTGAAGAGGAAGAACAGATCTCTGGTCAGAGGGAAAAGACAAAGATTCTGAGAGAGAAGAGCTTGGTGTCTTTGAAGATCAGAAAAAAGGCCACACGCGCTGGTGTATAGTGAGCAAAAGAGACAGTGAGACACTGCAGGCCAGAACTTGGGGTATTTCTTCCTTAACACAGCCACATCACCACTCTGCATGGGTATCACTTCCCAGCACCATAGCAGGCAAGTGACCTCAGACAGAAAGTCGGGCAACTGTGGGGCTCACCTTTTATCTCCCTTCTCCAAAGGATCACCCTCCTGAGCTGCCTATTGTTACATTCCTAAAAACAATGCCTCACACATCTTGTCAAGTTCTATAGCTGTTTATGGTGGGAGGGCAAATTTGGTACCAGTTATTCTGTAATGGTCAGATGGTCAGTAAAGTCTAATTATTCTTGAAAAATATTGTTTTGGCTGCTGAATGGGTCCTGGACTAGAGAAATGCAAAAGCAAAATCAGGAAGAACAACCAGAGGGCTACTATAACAGTTAAAGAATGAGATGATGATTTGGATTTAAATGGTGGCTGTGGATTTTTGAGAGGAGACAAATTCTGAGCTATTTTGGGGATGATGATATTGAGATCCACTTTTTTTTTAAGGCATGTATTTTATTCAATTAAAATACTCTATTTTTTAGTTTTTTTTTTTTTTTTTTTTTTTGAGACAGAGTCTCGCGCTGTGTCACCCAGGCTGGAGTGCAGTGGCGCGATCTCGGCTCACTGCAAGCTCCGCCTCTCAGGTTCACGCCATTCTCCTGCCTCAGCCTCCGAGTAGCTGGGACTACAGGCGCCCGCCACCACGCCCGGCTAGTTTTTTGTATTTTTAGTAGAGACGGGGTTTCACCATGTTAGCCAGGATGGTCTCGATCTCCTGACCTCGTGATCCACCCGCCTCGGCCTCCCAAAGTGCTGGGATTACAGGCTTGAGCCACCGCGCCCGGCATATTTTTTAGTTTTTATTCTAATGGAAGCTGATCAGCATTCATAGGAGAGATTTATTCCCTTGTGGACAAAAGGGCTAGATATCTGAGGGATAGATATCTGGACAGTCATGTATGTTTAGGAATTCTTACAAAGTAAGAGAAATCTATTCTACAAATTGTTTTCAAATGTTAAGATGCTTATGACTACTAAATCTAACAACTAATGATGCCAATGTTAATGATAATATTAACTTTTATAGATATTTAAATATTTATTCAATTTGTTTTGGCAGCTTTACTGTTACATTTTGGAGTCAGTAATTTTTTTCACCAAGTCTCAAACATTTGTATGTCTCCAACACACTGTGCCTAGATGGTTTGTGGCCCTAAGTGATGTTATACTGACCCTTAATACAACTAAGGATATTTAAAAAGCCCAATATTCTGCACAAGGGCAAGTGGGAAATATGCTAATCCAAGAGGTTCAAGACATTGATTTTTGGTAGTCTATACTGCCTTAGGGAGACTGTAAGAGCGTGTCATTCTGCATATCTTAGCCATGGCGTGATAGGGCTTAGCTAGGAGACACTATCCATGTTAAACTGCCTTAAAAAGATGTGGAGTGCTATTATTCTAGTTGTCAAAGATGTGGACACCACCTCTTTAGGTAGCAGAGATAAGATTCTACCATATAAACCAAGCAATCTCATCTTGTTTTTATCTACACAGTACATTAATGATTTCTTTGAGAAGTACTTACACATAATAGAAGGTGAAGCTCTCAGAGGTTAGATAAGAGCATGGAAGTTATTGTTTAATAATGGGCAATTAAAAATTTGTAGAGAGAACCACTAATTGCTACTTTATTTAAGTGAGAAAAACTGTAAGATAAAATTTTCCCTTGACTATAAAACAAAACCTCAAAATGGCTACTATCAAATATCTGGCTTTGAGTAGTGCTGCCACCTGGTGGTTTAGTTTGTAAAAATTAGTTCTAAAATCTACTTTCAAGTAGGCCAAAAGACCATGCTGCATAGGGTTATTTACCCTTCTTTTGAACACAGGTGGGTATCTGCCAGATACAACAACATTAGGGTTGAATAACTCATACTAAGTTTGAAAACAAGATGCATCTTTGTTCCTCAATGATATATCAGGGACTATCAGATTCCCTCTTAACTCAGACAAAAGAAATACGATTTCAGAGTTAAACTAGTTAAATCAATATGTGTTGCAGGAGACACAGTGTCTAGCATGTCACTGGTAATAGCCACTTTTCTGGTAAAAGCTCCCTAGCTTAATTAGTGGAATTAACACAGTTATACAAAGACTGTACCAACTGAAGGGGTGGCCAGCATACAAAAGCCTTTTTTTTTTTAAGGGATACAAACTTTATATCAAAGTGTACAAAACTGTCCAGGAGAAAAATCCGTTGAAACTAGGGTCATGGGTAATTCAGTCCTCAAGTGAGTTAATCCTTGCTATGCATCAGGGATAGTCCATCATATCTTTCCATGATCTGGATGAAAGGGTCCACAAGATAATTTACCTCCTTTTGCTAAGTAATCTCCTCATAAATAATTCAGCTTCTTGGGCATCCTGAATCCTCGCCTTATATTGCAGATACAGATATTTTAGAGTCTAGGCAGGGATATCACTTTCTAAAGTAATAAACTGTCCCTTTGTTCTATATTTCAGTCAAGTGTGAATTTATTCATTGTTAGACTGTCACTGATCTTCTGATCATTCTGAAGTGTAGTGACTAATAAAAGTCCAGTAAGACTTCAGACTATTGTATATTCACCAAGATAAATGCCACCTTATGAAGTTTTCTAGCATATTCTCCTGTTAGCACTACTTCCTACCTTTCAATGCATGCTTTGTTGGAGGCATTGAATTGAAAATAAGTTTAAAGGGAGAAATTAACAATTAGTACCAAGAGAGAAAAAGTTGTTTAGTAGAAAACCCAGTGTATTGACTATGGAAGAATAAGCATTTCTACATAATTAAAATGCTAGTTTATCATAAGAGAGTCCAATAAAAACTGGGTGTCAGGGTAAACTTCACAAACAAATATGACGAAAGCAAGTTTTAAAATAAATTATAGTAATTCCATTAGGATATATGAATGGTCTTATAATATGTAAGAATAAGATTAAATAAAATGGGCAACTATATTTATGAATGTTCATTTCATGGCCCCAATTTTTTTAGGAGTTGTGCTGGCAAACTACCAAAAGTTCAAAGGAAATCAACAAAATGGCAACACAAGGACCACAGATTATCCAGGGCTATCTGGTCCTACGCCTGACATGTAGTATATACTCAATACATCTCTCCTGAATAAATTATTTTAAAAAGTATGTGGTAATTGAAAAGACTTTAATCTCACTAATAACAAAAGAAGTGCTAATGGAAACAGGCCAATTTTTCCCTATTAGGTCAGTAAACATGATAAACCTGATAGGATTGGGTGCCAACCAAGATATCTGTGGGAGGCAGTTATCTCTTTGAACTTTTGGGTAGAATTTGAATTGGTAGAATATTTTCAGAGGGTGACTTGGAAACATGTATTAAAACAATGTTAACCTTTAACAAGTAATTCCATCTTAAAATTTTATTTTAAAAAGATAATAAATATGAACTTAAAATCTCTGAAGTTAAAACTACTTATTTGATATCAGAGGAAAAATAACCGTCAGGAGACATCAACAGGATATTATACAGCCATTAATACAATTTATGGATGGAGAATATTTTAGAGTGTTAATTATAACCATATTTTCATTATATGAATGTTATTAAAGAATACATGTATTTCCTAGAATACCTTTTCCTACAATAGAAACCTAATTCCTAAAAGCAGTCCTACCAACGAATGAAAGAATAAAATATTCAATGGAAGTAAAATGTCAGTCAAAGCTCCTTTACCACAGTCAAATAAATGATAACCATCTGGGCAAAGAATGAAGATATATGTGACAATATGGGTATTAGTTTTTATTATTAAAGCCCTTTTCTAACTTTTCTCTAGCAATGTCAATTCAAAACGTAGATGTACACATTTGAAAAGAAAACCGTGTATGTTAAGAAATGTGCATTACTGTTATAGAACTATTTTGTTGACATATTATTTTGTCTTCTTGGTGAATTTAAAAATAAAAATGACATCTGACACATTTTATAGTATTTTTTATACAAATTAAACTTGTATTAAAGTGATTAAGTGAGTCTCCCTGATTTGTTTTCTCTCTCTCAGCAACATGGCTGACACTCTCTTGCTTTACTTCATCTATTAGAAGAAACACATTTAAGTAAAATCCATTAATAAAGCATCTCTTCAGATAGAATCCAAAGGTTTACTCATAATGGGTGGATAAAAACTTACCTTTTTGACTTCTTTACTTGATCTGAATGTCTGCTGAACAAAAGAATCACTTTCAATAGCTTCAATTTCTTTCACTCTTTTCACTTGTTCTACCAGGGTGGCTTGGTCTGAAAAAGAGGGTATAATGTCAGTGTATTTTGGTGTAAGCATGTTAATAACGCCATACCTAAGCAATGTTCTTTCTATGAAGAAATTTTACTACTTATGAAATTTAACTGGATAAAAAGACATTATAAATTAAGCTACAACAAGAAACTCTTTTGTTTTGAGATCCACAAATACAATATTTCTATGAATTAAGACTCATACTCAAAACCTAGAACACTGCTAAGAAGGCACTGCTATAATGATCTCAGCTAATCTGGTGGGGGGGCTTTTTCTTAAACTTTAACGTTTTATCATGGAAATACACATAAAAGGAATAAGGGCACAGTGAATCCACCTGTATGCAATGCTCAGCTTCTATAACCATTAACTTTCTGTTATTCTTATTTAATCAATCTATCTATATCCACCTCAATTTTTTTGGGTGGATCTGATATATTTAAAAGTAAATCCCAGGCATCATACCATTTTATCCCTAAATATTTTAGTAGGCATCTCCAACAGATAAGAACTTAAATAAAAAGAACAACAACTTGACAATTTTCACAACTAAAAATATTATCTATAATTCCTTAATTTGATTACATCTATAAATATTCCATATTTGATTTTCACTGATTGTAAAAAAGTCTCTTTATAGTTGGTTTGTTTGAAATAGGATCCAAACAAGGTCTATACATTGCACTGGGTTGATAAGTACCTTAAGTCTCCTTTTATCACTTACAGTCCACTGCCTTTCCCTTTCATTGCCATTTATTCACTGAAGAATCTGAATCATGTATCTTGTAAAATTTCTAGATTCTGGATCTGGCTGATTTTATTCTCATGATATTATTTAACATGTTCCTCTATTTCCCATGTTTTGTGTAAACCACTAGTGAAACCCAAAGGCTTAATTACATTAAGGTTCAATTTCTTTTGGTGAAGAATACATCATAAATGATGCTGTGTCATTCCTATTACATCATATCAGGATGCACGTTTCCTACTTTTAGTGGTTAAGATTGATCAGTGGGGACAAGGTGAGTCAGTCTGACCCCTTAGAAAGTTCCCCATCAATCTTTCACTTAGCAAATTAGCAACACTGTTTGTTGCTTTGAGCCATTATTTCATTAGAGATTGTAAAATGGTGATGCTCTATCATTCTTCCTGCATTTATTAGCTCTGATTCTTCTATAATGAAGAACATTTCCTCATTGACTATTCAGTGACTGTGAAATACAGCCTATATAGGAAAGTCACAATAGATGTTTGATTCTTTCCCTTTATCAATTTTGGTCCAAAGGTGACCAAAGATGGTCATTATGAATTCATGAATATTTGCTTATTTAATGTACTTCAGTCCATGGTAGTCATTTTCTTATTTTGATGCTTCAATTGTTTCATTTTTGGGTAGTGGGATCCTCTTGAAGTTGATTCCTATAGCCTTTCAATATAATCCCCAGTAGTTATGGCTTAATAAGAGTTGTAGGATCATCTTGAACAGTTTCTGTCCCAGACCTGAAATCAGCCATTTCTCCAAAGAACTCAGGCTCTTCATAATGGAGAATAATATTTACAGACAACAATCTGGGTACTAGGGGTATTCATTGCTACTGAATTGTCAATGCTTCTGAACCTCTTCAGTATGTGAGATACAAAGTACATGCTTTTAGAAGGAAACAGTTAATATGAGTTTATGCTGATACTACCAACCAAATTAAAGATTTTAGGATCTTAAAAGTCTTTTATTTTATATTTGTATATCCTTTTTCTTACTCTAAAAATCTTAGGCTCTAATGATATGACCAAAAGTATTTGTTTTTCTTAATATGTATATGTATTAATTTCAGAATAACAGGACAAACATTACTATTAATAACAAGATGTATTAACACAGTTTAAAATTTTGTTATGGTCTTTGACCTTAGGATTTATTCCACTGCTGAAATGCTAAAATACTGTGCTTTAAAGTCATGAAATAATTCTCTGCATAATTATGCTATTAATTTGATATACAATTAGGTTTGTTTCAGTTAATTGAAACAATTTTTCAGGTCTTGCTTTGTGATTAATGTTCATTTTTTAGTTGCAAAAAATATTTATATGATTCTAAGGTCAAAGTTTAAAACACCATTCACAAGTCTAGAATGTCCCTAGTTCTCACTCCAATCTAGAGATAACCATTTTTACTAAGTTTGTGTTTATCCTTCCATTGTTTATTTTTGAAAATATAAGTATATTCTTTTCTTGCTTACATAAAATTAGCATACTATGTACTATTATGTATATTACCTTTTTCAGTTAACATTTCTTCACTTTTACTCCACAGCAGCTAAGAGAGTTCTGCATTCTATTTTATAATAGAATAGCATTATATTTCATAGTTTGATGATAGTTTTTTCCACTAATGCCCTATGGATGGTTAGTTGTTTCTAGTCTTTTGCTTTCACAGTTACAGCTTCAATAAACAGCCATGTGCATGTGTAATTTCATATTTTTGTATTTTCATATTTTTATATTTCAGTTTTTTCACATGCTAGTTGGGCAGAAAAATGTAACATAATGACTTACACCCTTGCTGTTTAAATTCATTTTAAGCTGATGTGAAGACATAGTTGAATTAGGAATGATTGTATACTCAGCTAAGGCACTTAAAAATTTTGGGATTTAGGGTTCATGGAGAATAGTTCACATTTACTTAACAATAGTAATAAGTGGTTTGACACGAACGTGGAGTTTTTTGCAGCAAATCAATTTTTGTAGCAGCTTTATCCTTGAAAGGTTTAATGTTGTTATAGAGATAAATATAAAGAGTATTAAAGGAAAATTGGTTTCATAAATTCAACAAAAATATTATCTGACAAAATCTTTGTCTCAACTTCTGACCAATCACAATTTATAAAGATACAGTCTTGTGCAACTCCAGTCTATTTCTGGGATGGCTCTTATGAAGATGTGTCCCTGACAGCTGAAACCAGTCTTTTCTCTTGTGAGAAATAACCACATGAGAATGAAATGCTTGGAAGTAGCAGCCAACACAGACAATACTCCCATCTTTGGAAGAATATATCTTCCCACATAATAAAACCAAGCACTATCAGAGTGCCATGTAAGAGTAAATAGTCCCACATGCTTTATACAATGAAAGCTCCTCTAGATTTTAATTATGCAATATACTAACTGAGCATGTGAAATGAGAGAAGATTCTTTGCCCAGCTAATTTATTAATATTAACACATCCCATACAAGCAGATAAATTTTTTATTAATTACATATATAATAATGTTAATATAGCAAGGGAAAGTCATAATGGGTACTAGTCTGTATAATCCAACTTTAATGTCGATATGAAAACTACTTTTGTCTATATAGGTCTTAGTTAATTTCACTGGAATTATTTCACAGTCACTAATTCCCAACAAAAAGACATTATTTCTGACCTCAGAATGATGTCTCATATGAATGAAATGTTGGACCTCTTGAATTTTTTCTCTAAACATATTCTCTATTTGAAATTGCAAAGGACATCATTAGTATTAAATGTCAGAGGTGACCTCACAAACAGTACTTGATGTCTAAAGCTTGCGGTGTTTGTAGCTTTAAATTTGAACATACAACCAGCTCCTAATACAAATAAAAGTGTTATCATAGAGGCTTGCCAAAGCCAGTATGCTTAACAAAATAGCATTGGAAAAATTATAAAGGAAAGAAGGAGAAAGATTACAGAAAAAGAACATTATCTTTGTGCTTCTTTAAAGATCACTTCACAACTAACAAAGTGACAGAGCAGATAGGAGAAAACCAGTCTGCCTTACTCACAATATGAAAATACACCAACATAGCTTTTTTTGTTTCAATTTGGGAATCATTTTACTGGTTGTAAGAGCATGTTAAATTAAAATTTGAAAGATTCACAAGAGATTTACATTTTCGGCTTTACAGTACCTCAGCTCTATCCTGTATGAAAATAGACATAAAAATGTTTTAAGGCCGGGCGCGGTGGCTCAAGCCTGTAATCCCAGCACTTTGGGAGGCCGAGACGGGCGGATCACGAGGTCAGGAGCTCGAGACCATCCTGGCTAACACGGTGAAACCCCGTCTCTACTAAAAAAAAAATACAAAAAGCTAGCCGGGCGAGGTGGCAGGCGCCTGTAGTCCCAGCTACTCGGGAGGNAAAAAAAAAAAAAAAAAAAAAAAAGAAAAAAGTTTTACATTGCTTCTTACTCAAAATTCTAATGTCAATGACCACAAATGTATGTCTTGAGTATAACTCTGTCATTTTGGGAAGCAGAATAACACACATCAATAATATATATTACGTTGTTTTAAATTCAGTTTCTTAAGCTATTCATGTCAATTTATCATTTAACAATTTTGTGCCAATTTTAAGACTGGGAAAATGTGATTTAAAATGTATTATGGTTTGTATGTGCTGCATAAATGCCCAACACACACAGTATCTTGTATTCATTAGCCATGAAGTAAAATTAAAGACAAGTAATAAAGTTACTGGGAGAATTAATATAGGATATTTAAAAACATTTACATGGTAAACATGAAGGAAACATACCATTAGTACTTGATGATTTTTTAATAAACATATTACTGGTAAATAAAATAACTTTCATATGTTGTTTGCCAGATGTTAATGGAAGGGATATGTACTTCATAATAAAATAAAAAATAATAGACTCAGAAAGCCAAGTCATTACAGACCACAACAATCAATACTTAACTCAAAGTATAGAAAATCATTTTCCTTTTGTGATGAAAAATTTAAAAAAATTTTATTAGTTACTCTTGATGTTTATAGTATAAAAATTAGGCTCTCCTGCTTCTTCAAGTTATATTTGACAATGAATTTCACATTTCATAACACAGAATTTTCTTTAAAAATACCAAATGTTATACAAATTTTAAAATTAGTAAATAAAGATGATAAGGTCCAATATCAATCTTCATTTGAAAAGAAAATTTTAGTCTTTTCATACTGCATTTGTAGATTACAAACATAAATCAATCTCCTCTAATAGTAATGCTGGGCTGGGAACTGCAGATGGCACTATTGCCCCAGATGTGATCATGACAAGTAACCAGCAGCTTCAACTGACTCCTTTGAAATGTTAATATTTTATGAATTTTCCCAAAGTTAAAATGCATCTTATGTTACAAAAAATTTGGGTCAGTTGGCCCCACAGTTACTGAGTTACTTATGTTACTATTCCAGAAAAAAAATATGTACTAATACTATTGCTACAAATACATAAATAATACAAAAGATTATCTTATTTTCATATTAAATGAGCTCAAATTTTAGTCAATAATAAAAACATTTAAAAAATTCCTTCTTATGTTACAAGACAGATAATAACAAACTTTGAAATGTAAAGTATTTTTAAGTGCTTTACAAGAACAACAAAAAAGCAAACAATAATACATTTGTATGGTAAAGCTGGCTATTGAATTAAATTTGTGAACAAACAAAACATCTCATAAAGCTTACTTGGAATTCTAAAGTTTTACATTTCTCATGAACACAGGTTTCAAATAAGTGAGCACATCCAATTGTTTTTCCCTTTCAAAACAGTACATTTTAAATGTTTCTTTTAGAACACATACAAGGCAAGCATTATAAATCCATCCAGCTCCAACATTTTGAGGTTGTTCATGAGACCAATATTGTCGAGAACAAATTTCCAGAACTGATATACACAAATAATTTAAAAGATGAGAAAACTTCTTAAGTGGAATAGGGCTTTTCTGTTAGTCTTCTGGAAGCTTATGCTACAGGACCATGTTACATATGCTGACAAGGCTCCTGAAGTGTCTCTGAAAGCAACTCCACTTTGGATGGGATCCAAGACAAACTCACCTTAAACTGCTTACTATATTAGATTAAGTAATAGGAATAATGTTAATGTGACTGTACCAATGAAGAAGGATTTCTGTTAAATATTTTAATAAGTGAAAGTGAACCGGGCATCAGGCTAGGCTTTATTAAAAACAAAATCCACACTGAATGTCTCATTCAGCTCTTCTCACCTGGAATGCTCTCACCTTCTCTTAATCCCCCCTGTCATTTAAGGCCATGCCTGATGCCCACCTTGTGATGATGCCACCCCTTGCCACCTCTTGCATAATTCATTTGGCTTTTGGCATATGCTGCCTTGCAAATCTCTTCTTGAATGAAAGCTTCTTCTCCCCAGCTAGAGGGGACATACCTCTTTGTGTCACCTCCAGAACTTAGTGCAGTGTGCTCTATTATTTAGTAAGCAGTCAATAAACATTTGTTGAATATGAAAATCAAATGGCAGTAAAGTTACCATTAAAAAATAAAACTTCATGGAAGAAAATGTCAAATTATATAAAGTTTTTGTAACTTAAAAAATTAAATGTCTTTCAGTGGTGAGTTTTAAGGGCTCTGGGTTTGGGCTATCTGGGTTAAACCCTGTCTCTGCTACGTACTAGCTGTGTGGCTTTGGGCAAGTGGTTCAACAGTGTCGGTCTCCGTTTTCTCATCTATGGCATGGAGATAATAATAGCCTAAACATCATAGGATGGTTAAGAGATTCCCCCCTCACTTCTTCCCTCCCTCCCTCCCTCCATCCCTCTCTTTTCAAATAAGTGAGCACATTCAATGTGCCAGGCACTGTTCCACTAGTACACTGTTCCAAGTCCATACTAGGACTTGGAAATGAATAAGAGCTTCTTCCTTCATGAGCTTATGTTTTAATGAGGGAGACAAATAACAAACAAGTAAATAATATAATATCAAGGAAAATAGAGCAGGCTAGAGGGCTAGAAAGGAGGAAAGTAAACTATTTCAGATGGGGTAACCAGAGAAGAACTCTCTGACACGGTGGTATTTCAGAAGGCAAAAATGATATGAAAAAGCAAGACACAAAAATCTGGGAGATGATAACCTGTGCTCTGCACAGGGATAGGGAAACATTAAAAGCACTTAAGAAATGGTAGCAGATATAGGAAGCAGAGCATAAACAAAAGTGCTAATTTAGTAACAGTACTAAAGACGTGGAAGTTGGCTAAACAGTTCTTATATAAATCTGTATATTTCTGACAGTATGGTTTATAATAAGCTGGCAACATTTTAGAGTTCAGGCAAGTAGAAAATGGCTTTAGCTCATACATCTTCTGGTAAACCTGTGGTGTGCCAGGATGTGGAAATGACCGAAGGAGGAGAGAAGGAGCAGAAGCAGTGGAGGACAGGCCCGCACACATCTATGATAAGGCACAAAAGGTCCAGCTGAATTTTATCACCCACCAAGACACTGGAGTCCACTGTGATTCACTGAATGCTGTAGGCTGAGTAGGAAAGTGGTATTTTGCTGACACGTGGTTACCCAGGCTTCAGTGACAGAAATGGGAGATCTTCTCACTTCCTAATGGATGTCTTATAACACAAACTACCCAAAATGACAGTTATGTGGTAGAAACCATGTTTTAAAGCAAACATGTTTTGTTCTGGTGTATATATGTCCACAGTAATTTTTGTTTTCATCATCGATATATGTAATACCTTTCCAGTGGGGAAGGTCATAGAAGTGAATTTTTCATTTAAGTCATTGTTTAAAAGGCCAGATGGGCTGTTCTGGTAGCAGAAGTAAGTAATAGTAACAGCAATAGAAATTTAAGGCACTCTGTGCTGAGTACTTCACATGGATTATCTCATTTAAATATTATGACAATGAGGAATAACACTGTTATCCTCATTGTAAAGATAAGAAACTGAGGCTAATAAGTAACTTGGTGACGGCCACATGGCTAGTTGGTGGTAGAACTGTGATTCAATCCCTGAATTGTGACCTCGTCATTATTTTCCAGTCAAATGAATTCTTTACCCACTCCTGCCAAGCAACAATTTATTTTTTCCCCACTCCATCCATTTATAATAAATAATAAATATTCTTGGTATTGTCCTTATTCTGTATTTTAATGCTTACTCATTCAGTAAAATACAATGTAGCTTCATTTGTAGGGGAGAGATACATATATACATAAATATATATAATATTTTATATAATGTCTTACTCTTCTGGCATTATCTTGAACTAGATTACAGATGTGTGTTTTCAGAATTTCAAATGTGAAACACTTGAAATTTTTAAAGGGATATATATATGTCACATCTAGAAAACCTTTATAAATGAATTAAAAAAATAAAGTTTCTAAAAACCTAGCGTTTTTTTCCCTTAAGCCTGCAAACAACCTAAGTAGGAAATTGTCACTTTAAGTTGCTCTTTATTTACTGTTCAGCAATTGTTACAAAAAACAAGAATGGTTTCCATGAATTTGGTTAAACCAACAACCACTAAATAGTCCCAAAATATAGACTATTGCCTTATGCTTATTGCAAATGTAATCAACATTGGTAGTCAAATCCACTTTAATAGAGTGGTAAGAATTCATAATCTCAACAAAACTAAAACTACTGGAAGTTTTCTTATTTTAATAGGGTAGGAAAAAGGAATATAATTTGATGTATACCAGATTAAAAGGTCAGAATACAGATTCTGCAGTTGCTGTTTGCTGTCCATTTTAATTCTAGAATCCTTATCGACTCTAATTAAAATTCTGTAGATGGAAGAGTTGTATGTTTCTAAGGAACTTGCAGTGAATGCTGTCTGCCAGCCATCTCTAAACACCCCATAACCACACACAACTCGCCTGTCAGGAGAGCTAATGCAGACATCGCAGGGCACACACATTTGTCACTGTGGCTAATATCAGAGATACGCAGCTCTTTTTTCTTAGCACACAAAAGCAAGATATGTAATTCAATGCTCAATTTACCCTTGTCTCGCAGGAGATTTCCCCCCGCTAATTGATAGAAATTAAGCCATTAATCAAGCCACTAGCCATCATTCAAACCAGGAAAGATGAATACAAACTTTCATCATAACCACCTTCCCCATTTTAGTGTTCATTAGCATTAATTTTTAATGCAATTATGCTATTCTTTTACGCTGAGCTCATAAATTACTGCTCTTTTGTTGCTGGCTGGCCTTGTAAAATCCAAACTAATGCTTTGTGCTCTGATCTTAAAGGCAATTACTAGGTTCTTCTATCTTTTATATCTTTGCATCCCCAATAACCTTTATATATAACGAACATCCATGACTGACTATGCCTGTTTTTTTTTAATGCCTCTATATAAATCTCTATGAATATATAAATGCAGTCAAATGTGTCTAAAATAAACATATATATACACATACCACATACATTACAAAATATAGACATTAATATAAAAATAAGATCTCACAAATTCATATTGAAGTTCAGGTTCACATATAAAGATATTGTTATGATTTCTCATGATAAAAACGTACTGCATTATTGTATTGAAGTTATACATTTTATAATGAATTAGGGAAAAGAGAATATTAATAGTAGCTAATTATTATACATATTTGCAAGGGTGGAACAGCTACTAAAAACAGAAATAATAACTTTGAATTTCAAAATCCCTTAGTTCTTTACCCAGGTTTACTGTCTCATGTTTAAATCTTTATTTTTAAAAAATTGTGTTGAAACTTGAAAATCAATGAGAAGGAAATGAGGAATATTAGAAGACCAGAAAAACCATTTATCTAAAAGTGTGTTTTTATAAGCACATATAATACCTCCAGAGTCTTATATTTTACAAAGTGGATATATTGGTTTATTAGAGGATGGTAGTAAAATGAAAAGAGAGAGTTTCCAGAAATAAATACTGAACCCAGAGGCAACATATCTACTTAGTTCTCTATTCTACAGAAGGCAACAAGATGTATTCTCCTTATATTCCCCAAAAAGCATTGATTAGGGTCACTCCTATGTGCAAAGGAGATTAAAAAAAAAAATCTCCAACTCTCTTCTTGCATCATCCCATTAATGTCTTTGTCTCTGCAAGTTTTTATGTCTGGCCACCCACTAACTAGAGAAAGGGTACATGTATGGCATTAAGATTAATGAACTAAAACTTACTGGAAGATGTCAGCAGTGCTGATGTTGGTGCCAGCCCAGTCACCTTGGAGTTACATGGTTGCAACCTACCCCTAACACCATGGGACTGGGAGTATATTCAGAAGTGGGGAGTATATTCAGAAGTCTTTTACCAAAAAAAAAAAAAAAAGAGATTTTGAATTATTAACTTCTTAAGATATAGATATGGTGATGACTGACTTGAATTAATATTTTATCTCCTCTCATAGTTCTTTACTAGTTTTCATCTTTAATAAAAAGTCCTACATGGATTAGAAGCAGTTAGGCTAAATTCTATAATGACTGGATTCCCTGAACCAGGGGACTTATTATGCAAGGAAAAGCAGACAGCTTAAGTCCAAGTCTTTTGTGATCTGTTCTTTTATGATGTCAGAAGCAAATGGATACCTAACATAATTGTATTTGAACAATTGGAACATCAGTAGGTATAAAGTTATGAGTTCTAATACCCCTTCTTGTAAGCATATTATGTTTGGACTCATAAGTTTAGAGAAAATAGTTTATGGTCCCATGTGCCTTAATTTCTCTGAACAGAGCTAATAAAAATACTGGGGTTCAGAAATAGGAAATTAATTTAGTTAACATGTATTTATGCCAGGTGCTAGCTAGGTGTTGGAGATTTCTGGTTGAGATTTCCGGTTGCTCTCTCAGAGTTCATTGGCAAATCAAACTAATTCTTATTTAGAACTTTTATTTGCAAGCAGTTAAGATCTGACTGTACAGTGGTTAGGACAGGGATTTGTTGTGCTTGCAAAGTGCCTTAGCATGTTTCACTTGATCCTAATTTTTGGTAATAAGTAATATACCCATTTCTAAGTTCAAGATATATTATTAGAGCTAGAGTTTGGAATATGAAACAAAGCCTTAGTACTTCAAATATCCTCTATGCTTCCCATTGCACTAGGTTGCTCTGTAGCCTTTCAATCTCTGATAACCTTACATGATTAATAGTTATGATTGTACATGCTTATTTTATCGATTGTATATACAATTTTGATCCTTTAAACAGAGGTGGGATAGGGAGGATGGTAGATGTGAGATGATGTTAATTTCTCTTTTCTAAAAGCAGAGTATTTTGCTATAATATCAATAATGAAGTGCATCATATAAAATCATAAGGTTTAAAGAAACCACCAAATACTTCGAATTGCACTTAAAGTATTAGCTTTACTGAAGTATAATTTATCTATAACTGTGCCTATCAAAGCATACAATTTGGTGAGTTTTGGTACATGTTAATCCTGTGTCACCACTACAACAATCAATATATAGAACACGTCCATTGTCACCAAGAATTTTCTTGTGTGTCTCTACAGTCAATTTCTATCTCTAACCTGACCCCCAGACAATGACAGATCTGCTTCCTGCCACTTTAGATTAGTCTGCATTTTCTAGACTTTCATATAAATTGCATACTCTTTCATGTCTGATGTCTTTCACTCAGCATAATGTTTCTGAGATAAATCCATGTTGTTGGGTACATCTGTGTTAATGCTAGTAGAATTCTATTATATGAATATCTGCAATTTTTTAAATCCGTTCACCTGCAGATGAACATTTGGGTTGTTTCCAGTTTCTGGTTTTTGAGAATAAGTTTGCTATAACATTCATGTACAACTCTTTGTGTGAACATGTTTTTATTTCTCTTGGATAGTAAATACTGCCCTAATACTGAAATAGTTGGATTGTATGGGAGATAAATGTTTAACTTTGTAAGACACTGCCAAACTGATTTCCAAAGTAGTTATACCATTTTATGTTCCCAAGAGCAGTATAGAAGAGTACTGGTACTCCACATCTTCATCAACAGTTGGCATTATCAGATTTTAACTCATAGCCATTCTAATTGGTATACTGTATTTCATTGCTGTTTTAATTTGCATTTCTCTGATGACTAATGATATTGAGCATTTTCTTCATAAGATTATTAGCCATCCATTCTTTTCTGAATGATTTGTTGAAATCTTTTCTTCATTGTTTAATTGGTTGTTTCTCTTATTGAGTTATGAGTTCTTTATATATACTGAATTGAAGTCCTTTGTTAATATGTATTGCTAATATTTGCTTCTATTCTATGACCTGCCTTTTTGTTTCTTAACAGTATCTTTCAAAGAGTAAAACTTTTTACGTTTCAGGAAGTATAATCTATCATTTAAAAAAATGGTTTATGCTTTTTGTGTCTTATCCAAAAAATCTTTGCCTACTCAAGGCTGCAAAAATTTTCTTCTAGAAGTTCTATAGTTTTAGCTTTTATAATTGGGTTTATAATACATTTCAAGCTCATTCTTATGGGTCCTGCATTTTTCTGCTATGAAACTAAAGCTAATTCTTACGTATGACGTGAGGTAAGGGTCAATCTTTCTTTTCCTCAGTAAAAAAATCCAGTTTTTCCAGTAGCATCTGTTGAAAGACTTTCCTTTCCCAATTGAATTGCCTTGGTAGTTTTGTTGAAAATTAATTGATCATATACGTGAGGGTTGAGCAAGGTCTTTCTACCCTGTTCCATTGTTCTATATAACGGGTCTTAAAAAGTTCATGGAAAATGTACATTATAGAAAAACTGTATGGATTTCAATTTTGTCTGTATCAAAATAAACTTGAATGAACTTGTCATAACATGTCTGAATAGGATCTAGTGTGAGGGACTAAGAAGGATACGACATCAGTTTGAAAAGAGCCCTTATCAGAATATGAATTCTGCAAAAACCGAAGCAAGAACAAACATTAAATTTATAATGAAGCTTGGGTGAAAGAATGGTGAAATCATTGATGCCTTTATGATAAGTTTATGGGGACAATGCCCCAAAGAAATCAGCAGTTTACAAATCGTTTTAAGAAGGGATGAGATGATATTGAAGGTGAAGCCTGCAGCAGCAGGCCAGGCACATAAATTTGCAAGGAAAAAATTCATCTTAATTGTGCCCCAATTGAAGAACTGATGATTATCAACACAAACAATAGCCAACACCACAGCCTAAACCACAACTCAATTGATTTAGCTTATGCAATTCTGACTGAAAAATTAAGGTTAAGCAAACTTTCCAATTGATGAGTGCCCAGATGAGATGCAGACAAGAGCAGAGACTTCAATGGAAATTATTAACAGGTGAGATCACATTCTTGAAATAATTGTAGCAGGAGATGAAACATGGCTTGCCTGTATGATGCTGAAGACAAAGCACAATCAAAGCAATGGCAACCAGGAGGAAGTGGTCCAGTCTAAGCAAAAGCAGACTGGTGAAGAGCAAAGGTCATGGGAACACGTTTTTGGGATGCTCAAGGCATTTTGCTTGTTAACTTTCTGGAGGGCCAAAGAACAATACTTATTGAGAGTACTTTAAGAAAATTGGCCAAAGCTTTAGCAGGAAAATGTCTGGGAAAGCTTCACCAGAGAGTCCTTCCCCACTATGACAATGCTCCCGCTCATTCCTCTCATCAAACATGGGCAATTTTGTGAGAGTTCTGATGGGAAATTATTAGGCATCCACATTACTGCCCTGATTTGGCTCCTTCTGACTTCTTTTGTTTCCTAATCATAAAAAATCTTAAAAGGCACCCATTCGTCTTCAGTTAATACTGTAAAAAAGACTTCATTAACATAGTTAAATTCCCAGGACCCTCAGTGTTTTAGGGTTGAACTAAATGGCTGGTATCATTGCTTACAAAAGTGTCTAGATCTTGATGGAGCTTACATTGAGAGATAAGGTTTATATTTTTTATCTTTTAATTAAAAGTGAATTTTTAAAAGTTCCCTTATATGTCTATCATTATAGTAATATATAGTCTTGATTAGTGTAATTTTATATAGTAAGTCTTAAAACAGGGAGTATAGACATCTAACTATTCTTTTTAAAAGTTGCCTTAATTATTCAAGGTTATTTTCATTTCACATAAAACTGACAGAGTAGAAACTTTGCTCCTACTACTTTATGTTGAAATTTAGCATTAGGATGCGAAGTATTATATATAATACGACTTAATTTCAGAAATAAGTTGAAATACAAATGATTAATAAGAGACTTTTCATAGTTTGCTAGGTACAACACTTAAAAAAAAAGCCTATCACTGAAATCAACTTTAAAAATAGTGTCTGGAAACGGATCAATTTACAAAAATGCTATTGCTCACATACAGATACTGCTATTGCAAATCTTTATTTCTTCTAATTTTAGAGCCAAAGTTGAGTCATGTTCATGTTACTTTATAAAGGAGTTGCCACATAAGAACATAATCGTTTAATGACTAAAAACAATGTTGATGCCAAGTTTTTTCCTTTTTGGTCAATGAGTGTAGCCTGGAAAATGTATTCAGGTGTCACTGATGACAGAAAAATCAAAAAGGAGAATAAAGAATGAAAGACTAATAGAGAAGGCAACTGTTCAGGATCTTTAAAGAACTTAGGGTGAGTATATATTTTTAAGAGTCTGAACCATGAGGGAAAATTCTAACTTCCCAGGGAAAAAAAATGAAGCATGGAGATCTCAAATCAAATGAACGAATAATCTCCACTCCTCAAACCATTATTTAAGAAGTAATATACATATGTATACTAAACTGTGTTCTGAAATCTGCAATTATAATCTCCCTTCCATTTGGTCATCATTTTGACACTACTTTATCCTCAGTTCAGCTTCTTCTTTCTAAGAAATGCAAATAATATTCTTGGCTTTTAATCAAGACAAGCCCTAAATGCCACATTATCTTTATTATGAAAGAAGGGTAGGGTTGGATGCAGTGGTTCATGCCTGTAATCTTAGTGTTTGGAAGGCTGTGGTGGAGGAATCACTTGAGCCCCGGAGTTCAAAGCTGCAGTGAGCCGTGATTGTGCCACCGCTTTCTAGCCAGCATGACAGAGTGAAACCTGTCTCAAAGGGGGGAACAAAAGTAAAGTAGGCCTTGTGTGTTTTTGTATGTTGAAATACAGTTGGCCAAGCTGTATCAAGGAATATATGATTATTATTTATTGCTGCTTATTTTGGAGAAGCCTGAAATCTTCACAATGTTATGGAAGTTATATGATAATAAGTCAGAGCTATGAATTGTATGCAAAGCTAATTTTTCTTCACTTAAAATATTCTGGTGAGATAGCCTAATGATTTCATTTTAAAAATTCTGCTCTAAGAAAAAAAGAGTAGCAAACTTTTCAGCTGGAAATCTCACATCAATAATGATTCTACCTTTTATAAAAACAGAAAAGTTTCTTTATTTTAACCTATTTCTAATACATTATCATATCAATAAAGTAAATCATTCTAGTCCCCACATTTGCTAGATTAAACTGAGAAATATATAGAGTCATTCAGATATAGGAAGCATAGCATAAACAAATAAATAAAGGAATTAACAAATGGGAAATGAGATTATATATTTTAGCCCATTCCTCAGCACATTTGAAGGAAATCAGCTGTAGGAACAAACAATATTATTATTATTATTGTTATTATTATTATTATTTTTTTGAGACGGAGTCTCGCTCTGTCACCCAGGCTGGAGTGCAGTGGCCGGATCTCAGCTCACTGCAAGCTCCGCCTCCCGGGTTCATGCCACTATCCTGCCTCAGCCTCCCGAGTAGCTGGGACTACAGGCGCCCGCCACCTCGCCCGGCTAGTTTTTTGTATTTTTTAGTAGAGACGGGGTTTCACCGTGTTAGCCAGGATGGTCTCGAGCTCCTGACCTCGTGATCCGCCCGTCTCGGCCTCCCAAAGTGCTGGGATTACAGGCTTGAGCCACCGCGCCCGGCAACAATATTATTATTAACCATTAATTTGTTTTTACTAAGTGTTTTTTCATGACAAATACAATGCTTTAAGTCATAAGATTGCAATATAATAGGCAACTCCAGCTCTATTTACAAGTGAAGTAAGTGACTGAATATTAGCGCTCTAAGTTCTAGCTCCACAACTAATGATATAATCTTAGGCAAGTCTTTACATTAAATTTACATCCTTTTTTTTGAGTAAAGATATGGTGTATACTAAAGTGCAAATATGATCTCTGGGCAGAAGTGGCACTTCAGCAGAGGTGAGTTCGTTATTTCATAGAAGAAAACAGGGCCCTGAAGCATTGAAAAACTTGGACAAATGAAAAATCCAGAGGATGAGGAACTGATGGAAAGATGAGGATTGTGTGCTAAACCCTAGGGATAAGGCAGGACAAGGGGTTCCAAAGATGTGAGGCAGTAGAAGGAAGGAGAGTAAGGAGACAACAAATAGAACATGTACAACAGTCTTGAGCTTCACATGGAGATCTGTTGGTGACTAGCGTGGAATGACAGTGGCTCTGAGGCATAATCTCTAACCATAACAACATAATTTCTAAGCAATCTATTAATATTTCACTTATTTTAATTCTTATGGAGTCATAACATTAACTACCACCAATAGGTGACTAGTCTTCTAAAAATATGTGATCTTTGGGAAAGAGGAGATGGTAGTGGCAATCATTCTGTTATGTCTCAAAATTTGGGCAGAAAATGTATTAATCCATACAGATGGAGAAATCTGGAAACCTCTTAAGGTATGTTTACCAGTTTGTAGTATCTATAACTACATAACCAGGAAATAACCAGAGAATACTAGCTATGTTAGATAAGCATGCCATTTCAATCCAAGCAAAAAATATGGGAATAAAATTCCAACCCATGAAGACTAAGACTGATTATAAATAAAAATTTTATATATATATACCCACATACATAGACATGCATAACACACTTCTAGGTCTACTTAAACTCATTTAATAATCACAAAACTATCACATAACAATGTCAGCAATAAACATAAACCTTTGAAAATGAAACCACTGCAAATCCACGATTAATTTTAAACATTTCAAGAAGAGTTTTTACAGGCTGACTCAGGGCTTGATCCTGTCAGCTAGATGGACATAGGAGGTCAATAATCCAGAAGCAATAAGACAGTGATTTGGCAGACAGTAAAAACAATTCCCTGGAAGCAATTACTGTCCAACACATCAGAAAGTCATTTGACCCAAATACTCAGGAAATGGATTTAAAAGATAATTTTCAGTGTCTCTCTGCTGCCCATTTCTCAAAGTCTTCTATAGTAAACACAGTCAGAAAGCCAAGCACTACCTTAAATAATCACTGACTGCAAATAGTCTGTTCAAAAGTGATGACTACAAGAAGGATTCTTCTAAATAAGACAAGTTTAATTGTTCCTCCATGTGCTGATTGCTAGGAGAACATATTTATTTCTTTGTGTCTGTCTAGTCAGAGACACCGTGAAGTTGTAAGCTTTAAGAAAACCTGATCTTGTCCAAAAAGTTAACCACTCTAAAATTTTGCTACAAAATAGAAATGGCCAATTTAATTTTCCAAATTAAATTTGGAAAAGTGGAAGATACTTGTTTACCTCTTCTAAGAATTTCTGGAGAGTATTTAAAAGCTACTTTTGACTGTCCTTGAAACTACTCAAGGCTGACCTTGATAGAAGGATTCTATTTCTATTTCTTCTCCAGTCCGTCATTCAACAGAAGTGACCACTTCTTCATTCTTGAAACACTTTTTAGTTTCATTTGGCTTCCACGACATCATACACTTCTGGTTTTCCTTTTCCTCACTGGTCACAATTCCTCATTTTTCTCTACCGGTACCTCTGAACATTAGAGTACTCCAAGGCTCAATGTAGGCTCCTTTCTCTTCTTTACCTATATTCTCTCTCTAGGTAATATATAGTTATAACTACCGTTTGTAGGCTGGTGGTCCTCAAATCTTTAGCTTTAGCCTTAACATCTTTCCCAAACTCTAGACTCATATGCCCCATCTTCAGTTCCTCTCTCTCACCCCTTAAATTCAAAGCATCACTTTTAATTGGCCTCTTACTTCATTTAGAATAAAGTTCACATTTTATGCTCTTACTTACAAAGCCTGGTATAATCTGGCTCCTGCTAAACACTTTAACCAAATTTCCAACCCTTGCCAAACTGGCCTTCTTCAGGGTTCTTAAGATTTGAGACTTATTTTTTACCTTATAATCTTTACAGAAGCTGTTTCCTCCTAGATCTAGAATGCTCTTTGGATGGCAAGTCCCTCCCTGTTATTCAGATTTTAGCTTAAATGTCAGCTCCTTAGGGAGACCTTCCCAGAGCACTCAGTCTGAACTAGCCACTGGTCCCTTTCTAGCACAACAGATAGTGAAGAAAACTGTGGTCACTCTCTAATACAAGAGAGAGTAGAGAAGCCACTGGTCACTCTAATGTAAGAGAGTAGAGAAACCAGTTACTTGTGAGGCTATTACAGAAGTCCAGGCAAGAAATGGTGAACACCCAGACCAGGGTTAGCACAGGAGACAGAGATATATTTGGGATGTAGAATTAACAAAAATTTGTGGAAGGTAAGAGAATTATGAAAATGAAGGCCGATTTCCAAGTTTCTGGATCAAGCAACCAGATAAATGATGGTTCATTCATTAAAACGAGAAAGACCTGAGTGGGTGGAGTTAAGAGTTCAGTTTTGAAGATGATAGCTTTGAGATGACTATATGTTAAAAAAAAAAAAAAGTCTTCAAGTCTGGAGTTCAGAAGAGAGAGCCTGTACTTAAGATAAAAATTTGGACGTAATAAGTACACATATTTACACTAATGAAAAATGATAAATTCACCTGAGAAGAAAAATACAGAGATAGAAAAGAAAAGGACCGAGTTCTTGTAAACAACACTTGGAAATCAAGAAGAAGAAAAGGAGACAGAATGGCTATGCTGGTAGAAAAACCAGATTCGGTATTATGTCATATAAACTGAAAAAGGGGGTGTTTCCGAAAGAATAGTGTGGTCGGTTGAGTTAAATGCTGCTCAGAGTTTGCAAGTGATTAGAAAAATTATACTAGATTTGGAAAATTAGAGAGTATTGGTGATTTTGACAAAAGCAGTTTTAATGGAATGACATTAAGTAAAATTGGAGAGGGATGGTGGTTAAATGAAGACTTCTGTTTCCTAGATTATGGAGGATATGGATATAAATTAAATGATACTTCTACTGATACTTCTAAATGATACTTCCATGACAAGAATATTAAATATTTAAAAAAACAAATTAAACGTATTGCTGAGATCACAGGAAGTTAAAAAAAAAATCTATGACCCAAAATGAAGAGTTACAGTAGTCCTTTAACCCATAAAGAAATGGAATCATTTGACAAAAAAAAAAAAAAAATCTTTTATAAACACTGTACTCAGAAGATTTACAGAAAAGTTCTATCAAACATTCAAGGAAAAGATAATTTTGATGTCACATAAACTGACTTCCTAATTCATCTTACTAGGCTAGCACAATCTTGCTTTTTAAAACCCAGTCAAGAACAGTACCAAAAAAAGTCACAGAAGCAAATCATGAATGCAGATGCAAAAAGGGTATGGGAGTACAGGCTCTCTCTTCTGAACTCCAGACTTAAAGACTTTTTTTTTTTTTTTTTTTTTTTTTAACATATAGTCATCTCAAAGCTATCATCTTCAAAACTGAACTCTTAACTCCACCCACTCAGGTCTTTCTCGTTTTAATGAATGAACCATCATTTATCTGGTTGCTTGATCCAGAAACTTGGAAATCGGCCTTCATTTTCATAATTCTCTTACCTTCCACAAATTTTTATTAATTCTACATCCCATATATGTCTCTGTCTTCTGTGCTAACCCTGGTCTGGGTGTTCACCATTTCTTGCCTGGACTTCTGTAATAGCCTCACAAGTAACTGGTTTCTCTACTCTCTTACATTAGAGTGACCAGTGACTTCTCTACTCTCTCTTGTATTAGAGAGTGAACACTGTTTTCTTCACTATCTGTTGTGCTAGAAAGGGACCAGTGGCTAGTTCAGACTGAGTGCTCTGAGAAGGTCTCCCTAAGACTAAAACTATACACACACATGTATATATGTACATATGCATAATTTATATAAAAATAAATGAAATCAAGTGGTTTAAAATAGATAATACACCATAACCATGTTTGGTTTATTCTAGGACCTCAAATTTAGTTTAACATAGAAGATATATTAACATACTTAATAACATTTTGGGATTAAAAGAGAAAAATTAAACTGAAAAAACTAAAGTCAGCTGGGTGTGATGGCCCATGCCTCTAATCCTCACTTTGGGAAGCTGAGGCAGGAGGACTGCCTGATTCCAGGATTTCCAGACCAACCTGGTCAGACCTGTCTCCACACACACACAAAAAATAGTTAGCTGGGTTTTGTGGTACACACCTATAGTTCCAGCACTTTGGGAAGCTGAGGTGGATCACTTGTATCCAGGAGTTCAAAACTTCAGTGAGCCATGATCATGCCACTGCACCCTACCTGGGGCAACATAGCAGGACCCTGTCTCTAAAAAAAGAAAAAAGTCTAACAAAACTTAGTATTTACTTGAGATTGAAACAAAACAAAAAAGGAAGGAAACGTCTGTGATCTGAAAGGGAATCCACTAAAACAAACACCACCCCCCATAAAAAAGATAAAGTAAGTAACATACTTAATTGTTAAATATTAAAAAGCAATACCTTAATGATCACAAACAGGATGATGATACTAGCTAACCATTTCTATTAGGTACTGGTTACTGGTGGTTGCAGTCAGTGCAATAAGATAAGAAAAAGAAATAAATGGCATAACAAGTGGAAAGGAAGAGATAAAAAGATGATTGTTTTTATAGAAAACCCTAAAGTATCTACAGATAATTTGTTAGGTACAAAATCAATACTCAAGAATCAACTTCATTTCTGTATAGCAGCCCTGAACAGAAAATGTAATTTTAAAAAGATAACAATATTAACAGCAAAAAATATAAGGCAACTAGGAATAAATCCAACAAATGATATGCCAATTCTTTAGGGAGAAAATTGTAAAAGTTTATTAACAGATACTAAAGAAAACCTAAATAAATATGCAGCGCTATTCCATGCTCCAGGATAAAAATACTCAATATCACAAAGACATCATTCTCACTAAATCAGTCTATGGAGTCAATGTAATTTCAATAAAACTCTTACCATTTTAGCTGGTCAATTTATTTACTTAATCTATTTAATGAAACCTGAAAACCTCGTTCATATGGAAGAACAAAGACTAAAAATAACCAATTATTCATGTAGAAGAAAAATCAAGTGTGAGACTTGTCTTACTAGATATGAAGACTTAAAAATCAATTCTAATACAGTTAGAAAGGATGAATAAAACCTACTATCTGATAGGACAACAGGCTAACTATAGTCAGTAACTTAATTGGACATTTAAAAACAGCTAAAAAAGTATAATTGGATTGTTTGTAACACGAAGGATAAATGCTTGAGGGGATGAGTACCCCATTCTCTGGGATGTGATTATTATGCATTGCATGCCTGTATCAGAACATTTCATGTACCCCATAAATGTAGACACCTACTATACACCCATGAAAATTAAACATTAAAAAAAATCAATTCCAGGTGGATTAAGAATTTAAATGGGAAATTCTTTGGAGAATATGCTTATGACCTTGACTTAGGGAAGAATTTTCTGAAACAGGACATAAAAAATATAAAGTATAAAAGGACTAATAAATTTGAATATATAAAAATTAAGACATATTAAGAGAAGATATCCGTAATACATATTAATTTACAAAGAACTAACAAAAGATAAACCAATAGAAACATGTAATTAAAACCTGAATAAACATGTCATGGATAAAGGAATACCAATGACCAATACATACATGAGAAGACGCTCAACTCTGTTAGTAATCTTGGAAATGATCTTGCAAATCAAAGTCAGATAACATTTTATAGTCATTGCACTGTGGCAATGAAATCACATACTGGCAACAATCAAAATGTCTGGAAAGATAAAGTATGGCAAGGATGTGGAGCAACCAGAAATGTTATGCTATACTTAGGAGTGAAGACTGGCATCAATCACTTTGGAAACAATGTGGCACTATGTGGTGAACTGAAGATGTGTGTACTTTATACCCCAGCAATTCTACTCCTAGGCATATATGTACCCTGGAGAAATGCTTGCACGTGTATACCAGGAAAGAGGTATAAGAATGTTTATGTTTGTAATAGCAAAAAATCTGAAATAACCAAATGTGCATCAAGAAGAGAATGAATAAGTTTTGGTATAGTCTAAAAATAGAATATTATACAATGGTGAAAATGAATAAACTACAACTATAGACATTACTATCACTATGGTATACCATAATGTTGAACAGAAAAAGAAAGCAAGTCATAAAAATTTATATACGATTTTTTACTTTGTAAAATATAACATCTTTTAATTTTTTAATTTGTAAAATATTAATGTAATATCTTTTAAGAGATGCAGCCTTGCTATGTTGCCCAGCTGGCCTTGAACCCCTGGGCTCAAGCGATCCTCCCACCTCAGCTTACTTAAATTTGTAAAATCAGAAATACATTTCTAAAACTAAATTTTATATTACTGGTAATACACACAGATGTGGTGAAAGCATACAGAGAAGCAAGAGAAAAATAGGCATAAAATTCAGAATAGAAAAGATTGAA
Organism: Theropithecus gelada; assembly: GCF_003255815.1. NCBI lineage: Eukaryota > Metazoa > Chordata > Mammalia > Primates > Cercopithecidae > Theropithecus > Theropithecus gelada. The sequence goes on from NC_037669.1 coordinate 133,570,475, forward strand.
GAATTTTGCAGAAGAGTTTTCATTTTTCTGTATCTCAAGTTAGAAGTTCTGTGCAGGTGTCTATATTACTGTTATTCTTTATGCCCTTTACATATCTTATAAAGAGGCTTTTGAATGTATGTCATACTTAATAAAAACAGTTATAAACTGAATGAGGTCAACAAGTGGGTCTGGGACTGCTGGAATAATCCACATGTAAAATAATAGAGTTGGATCTTTCACATCCTACACAAAAATGAACTCAAAACGGATCACAGATCTAAATATAAAATCTAAAACTATACAACTCTCAGAAGAAATGACAGTAGTAAATCTTTGTGATCTTAGGTTAGGCAAAGCCCTCTTAAATATCACGCTATAAGCTGAAGTAACAAAAAATAAACAGATAAACTGAACTTCATCAAAATTAAAAACATCTGTGCTTCAAAGAATACAATCAAGAAAGTAAAAAAAGACAACCAACAGAATAGGAGAAAATATTTGCAAATCAGAGAGCAGAGGTGGGAGGATTGCTTGAGCCCAGGGGTTCAAGGGCAGCCTGGGCAACAGATCAAGACCCCATCTCTCAAGAGATATTATTGTACATCCTTCTTGTGATGACGTGAGATGATAAAATGCCTATGTGATGAGATACTGCAAAAGTTGATCTGATAACTGAGACGGCAACAAAGTGACTAATGAGCGGTAGTGTATACAGTGTGAATACACTGGACAAAGAGACGGTTCATGTGTGGTGGTGTGAGATTTCATCACATTACTCAGCACAATTTAACACTTACAAATTGTTTATTTCTGGAATTTTTCATTTCATATTTTTGGACTACAGTTCACTGTGAGTAACTGAAACCAAAGAAAGAGAAACCACAGATAAGGGGGGACAACTACCTATGCATTTTCAAAAAAAAAAAGAGAAAAACAAAGTGACGTTCATTAGGTATGACACAGACTTTAGTTCTATATTGTGGACAGTTAAGAAAGCAAAATGGGGGTTAGGAAATAGGTATAGAGAGAGGGTAGAGAGACAAATATGACATAAAGAGACACACAAGGGATGAAATGACAGGAGGGAGAAATAAGAAGAAAAAAAGAGAAACAGAGGAGAAGGAAAACGAGTAAGATAGAGAGATAGGAAGATCTATGGTCTTGTGACTGGGTGCCAGACAACTGATCATCATAGCCTTCAAACTGGCTACAGTTCTTAGAAGCAAATTCCAAACCATTTAAACTATTTTCATTGAAAGACTAATTTTTTTTTTTTTAAAGCAAAACCAAAACCCACAAAAATCCCTAGATTATTATTATTTATTTTTAAAATTTAATTTTTTTTTGGAGACAGACTCTCTCTCATTCTATTACCTATGCTAGAGTGCAGTGGCATGATCATAGCTCACTGCAGCCTTGATCTCCTGGGCTCAAGGGATACTCCCATTGGAACCTCCTGAGTATCTAGGATTGCAGGCGTGTGCCCCCATGCTGGGCTACTTTTAATTTTTTTAGTTGAGATGGGGTCTCACTATGTTACCCAGGCTGGTCTCAAACTCCTGAGTTTAAGCAATCCTCTTGTCTCAGCCTCTCAAAGTGCTGAGATTATAAGAGTGAGCCATCGCACCTGGCCAATGCCCTGGATTAGAAACTGAGATATTGGCTGGGCGTGGTGGACCAGGCCTGTAATCCCAGCACTTTGGGAGGCCGAGGCAGGCGGATCATGAGGTCAGGAGATGGAGACCACGGTGTCTCTACTAAAAATACAAAAAAATTAGCTGGGTGCGGTGGTGGGCGCCTGTAGTCCCAGCTACTTGGGAGGCTGAGGCAGGAGAATGGAGTGAACCCGGCGGAGCTTGCAGTGAGCTGAGATCGTGCCACTCCACTCCAGCCTGGGCGACAGAGCGAGACTCAGTCTAAAACAAACAAACAAACAAACAAACAAACAAACAAACTGAGATATTATTCAAATGCCTATTAAAAGGTTTTGGTGAAAATTTGGACACTCAAGCATTCTTGCATTTTTTAAACAAAAGAGAATAATACTAATCCTGTTGAACAAAATAAGAATTGTCACATTTTATTTCATACATAAAACAGGCCAACTTTCAAGGTGCTGCTACTCATGCTTTTTTTCAGAACAACATTTATAATATCACCTATAAAAACCTACCCTGTGAGCCCTGAACAATTTTTTTTTAAAATACTGATATATAATAGTTGTACTTATTTTGGGGTACCTGTGCTATTTTGATACATGTATACAATGTATAATTATCAAATTAGGGTAACTGGAATATTTATCACTTCAAACATTTTTCTTTGTGTTGGGAACATCAGAATTCTTCTCTTCTAGCTATTTTGAAATATATAATAAATATTATAGTTAATTATAGTTTCCCTACTATACTGTCAAATACTAGAACTTATTCCTTCCATCTGTTATTTTTGTACTCTTTAACCAACTTCTCTTCATCCCTCGCCCTTCTCAGCCTCTGATAACCATGATTCTACTTCCTACCTCCATGAAAGATATGATTGACTTCATATCTTTGCCATTGGGACTAGTGCTGCAATAAATGAGGGCGCAGATATTTTTCCATAGATTGTTTCCTTTTTGGGATATATATATATATACCTATATATATATTATTCCTGGCTCATATGGTAGTTGTACTTTTAGTTTTTTAAGAAACCTCCATACTGGTTTCCATATTGGCTATATACTTTACAGTCCCACCAACAATGTATGTGGGTTTCCTTTTGTTTGCATCCTTGCCAGCAACCACTAATTTTTGTCTTTTAACTAACGGCCATTTTAACTGAGGTGAGATGATGTCTCATTGTGCTTTTAATTTGTGCTTCCCTGATAATTAGTGATGGTGAGCATTTTTTCATATACTGTTGACCGTTTATATGTCGTCTTCTTTTCAGAAATGTCTATTCTGGTGTTTTGCTCGATTTTCCTTTTTTAAGTTACATGCTTTGAAAAAGGCTGTACAATAAGAGTCTCTATAAATACCCACCTCCCTCCTTTTTAAAATAATAATAATAATAATTATTATTATTATTATTTTGCTACATTGACCGTGCTGGCCTCAAATTCCTGGCTCCATGTGATACATACTCCCATCTCGGCCTCTCAAAACACTGAGATTACAGGCATAAGCCACCGTGCCTGGCTGTTTGGCTGATTTTTAATGGAATTGTTATTATTATTATGTGCTCTTGAGTTAAACATTTGAGTTCCTTACATATTTTGGTTATTAATCCCTTCTCAGATGGATAGTTTACAAGTATTTTCTGCCATTTTGTAGCTTGTCTTTTCACTTGGTTGACTGTTTCCTTTGCTGAGCAGCTTTATAGGTTGATGCAATCCCATTTGTCTATTTTTGCTTCTGTTGTCTGTGTTTTTGAGGCCTTACCCAAAAAATCCTTGCCCACAACGTTGTCCTGCAGTGTTTCCCCAGTAGCTCTAACAAATTTCCTTGTGATTTTTATTTGCTTTTTAGAGAAATGTTTGTAAATCTCTGCATGATAAGACCTCTATGCTTGGTGCACATCATTTTCCTACATGGATCACTCGGTTTCAGCCATGTTAAATTTCATTCAGTTTTCAATTCTCTGAAGAACCATATTCTCTTGTTTATAGGTTTCACAAATGCTGTTCCCTTTACTTGGAACATTCCTATCCTTTTTCCCTTTCATCTACCCAATTCTTATTTATTCTTAACCCTCAGTTTACAATCTACTTTCTTCCTTGAACCTATATAAGTCTTACTAGAAACCTTCTATGAACTTCCACAGCATGCAAAACTTCCTTTCGGGTTCTTCCTTCAGCCTGTAATATCTATCATCTAGTTTTTCAAAATGAATTTTACTTCTGCAAAATTCAGCTCAAATGCCACTCCTAATGAAACCTTCCCAAAGCTCTACTGAGCATTTATTCTCCTTACATTAGAGTTTTACAGAGTTTCTCACCCACTAGATGATATAATACAGAAGAGTTCTTGTATGTACTCCCACAGTATTCAGCCCAGAGTAGGGAATCAGTAACTATAAACTGGCTCCGTGAATAAACTTGATGAAATTAATCCTAGGGTGAAAGAAAGCTGGCCTAAGAGTTAGAGCCCTGCTTACATCAAGAGAGGGCTAATCTAGGAATACCTCCAGGGTGACAGGTGCTTCCAACTAGGTGAAAGGATCAAAATTATAAGCAGTATGAATCCCACAAAAGACGACTTCATAAAAAGTGCTGCAGTACCTATGAAAGTCATAAATAAAACAGTATACTATAAAACAAATTGGCAGTGACCTGGTAATAGATTTTGACTGAATTGATTATTCACTGACAGTACTCAACATAGTCCTGCAAATGTATCAACTGTGTAACGAACAACTATTAAGTTTATTGATTTTCTGATTTCCATTGATAACAGGCCAAAGCTATACATAAATATTTGTGTTAGTAATACACAAGAACTAACAACTTTGACAAATGAAACCTCAAAAGCCTAAACAGTCCAAGTTAATAAAAATTTGAAGGCCAAACGTCAGATCTAAAGGACATACTTAACAAATGAATCTAATACACTTAATAACTAGTGAAGACAGTCTTGATCATCTCTTTCCTCTCATAGACTTTAAAAGGTTTCCTTTATCTACTGGTGAGATTATTTCATAATAGGTATGCTTTCTATATCCTTCAACAATCAAGATTTTGTATTTATACAGCCTCCAGCTAACATTTGGATACACTTGCGAAAGTGCTTTCATATAGTTAGTTCTTATAAAATCTCTGTGAGATAAGCACTGTTTTCTTCATTTTTACTTCAAGAACTGAAGTTCAGTGAGGTTAAATGATATGACCAAAGGCCACTCTGTAAGTAGTAAGTAGACCACTCAGTACCCAATGAGTAGAAAGACCAGTGTATAAATCTAGGTCTTACAATTTAAAAAGTAATATGAAATAGCAAAGGAACATTTTAGCCTACTCTTAACAAATTTTCACTGCATATTACCTTAAATTCATTGGCTATAAATGTTTTCACAGTAGCCTGATCTGATCATGGTGGACAGGAGGCAGAACTAGACTGCAGCTCTAACCCGGATGGACAGAGCAGCATCATGGAGGCTTGCATTGTGAATTTTGGCTCCAGAATGACTGCAAGAACAAACCAGCAATCCTGAGAGGACCCACAGAGCTGATGAAGGAAGCTGACTGCTCCTGCAGGACCTGGGAGACATCCCAAATACAGTGCCCCAACTGTGGAAGTGAGAATGGGAGAGTCTCCTCTCCCGAACACACACCCCCACTAGAGAAACTGAAGGTCTGTTTGCAGGAGAAGTTTCTGACTTTACCTGGAGCTGAGTCAATTTAGAGAGCTGAGTGAAATACAGGGGTAGAGGAAGCAGCAGAAAGGCCCTGGGAGTTCAATGGGTGCCCAAGAAGGACATTCCTGCCTGACACCACAGGAATCCACTGGGAGGGTGGCCAGAGGAGCTGCGGGGAAAACACCACAGGGAGAAGGAAATCTCCAGCTGAACTCCATAACAATTTGAATGGGATGGAAAGCCTCGTGGCCAGAACTCGGGGGAGGACGCAAATCCCGTGTGCAGACTCCACAGTGGGGGAAGAACCAAGCCCTTTTCTTTCGCAGCTGGAAGACGGGTAGTCTGGGGCAAGTTCTCAAGCCTGGCTCACCCAACACCTGGAAACAGACTCAGGGCTGTTGTGGGGGCATGGTGGGAGTGAGACCGGCCCCCTTTGGTTTGCATGGGAGCTGGATGAGGCCTGTGACTGCTGCCCTCCCCTACTTCCATGACACCCTGCATGACTCAACAGAGGCAGCCATAATCCTCCTAGGTACTCAACTTCATTGACATGGGAACCTCACCCCCATCTCCAACAGCAGGCGCAGCAAGATCTGCCCAAGGAGAGTCTGAGCTCAGACATGCCTAGCCCTGCCCCCACCTGATGGTCCTTCCCTACCCACCTTGGTTGCTGAAGACAAAGGGCATATAATCTTGGGAGTTCTAGGGCCCTGCCCACCACTGGTTTCTCTCCATACTACCACAGCTGATGCTCTCTGGAAAGTGCCACCTCCCAGCAGGAGGCCAACCCTCACAAAAATGGAACATTAAACCATCAAAGCTAAGAACCCTCACAGAGTCCACTGCACTCTCCCAACACCTCCACTGGAACAGAAGCTGGTATCCACAGCTGAGGGACCCACAGACGATTTACATCATATGACTCTGTGCAGACAGTACCACCCCGGAGCTGGGTAGACTCACTGGGGGGCTAGACCTAGAAGAGAGACAACAATCACTGCAGCTCGGCTCAAAGGAAGCCACATCCATAGAAAAAGGGGGAGAGTACTACATCAAGGGAACACCCCATGGAATAAAAGAATCTCAACAACAGCCTTCAGCCCTAGACCTTCCCTCTGACAGAGTTGGTTTTCTAGTTCCCTCTAACCAAATGAGAAGGAACCAGAAAACCAACTCAGGTAATATGACAAAACAAGGCTCTTTAACACCCCCCACCAAATCACACTACTTTACCAGCAATGGATCCAAACCAAAAAGAAATCCCTGAAATCTTTTTTTACCTCAAAAAGGTTACCTCAAAGGTTAGTTATTAAGCTAATCAGGGAGGTACCAGAGAAAGGCAAACCCAATGCAAGGAAATCCAAAGAACAATACGAGAAATGAAGGGAGAAATATTAAAGGAAATAGCTTAAAGAGAGAACAATAAAAAATTCAAGAAACTCAGGACACACTTATACAAATGCAAAATGCTCTGGAAATTCTCAGCAGTAGGATTGAACAATGAGAAGAAAGAAATTCAGAGCTCGAAGACAAGATCTTCAAATTAACTCAATACAACAAAGACAAAGAAAAAAGAATAAGAAAAAGAACAAATCCTCCAAGAAGTCTAGGATTATTTTAAATGACCAAACCTAAGAATAATTGGTGTTCCTGAGGAAGAAGAGAATTCTAAAAGCTCGGAAAACATATTTGGCGGAAAAATTGAGGAAAACTTCCCCAGTCTTGCTAGAGAACTAGACATGCAAATACAAGAAGCACAAAGACACCCAGGAAATTCACTGCAAAAAGATCATCACCTAGGCATATTGTCATCAGGTTATCCAAAGTTAAGACGAAGGAAAGAATCTTAAGAGCTGTGAGACAGAAGTACCAGATAACCTATAAAGGAAAACCTATCAGATTAACAGCAGATTTCTCAGCAGAAACCCTACAAACTAGCAGGGATTGGGGCCGTATATCTTCAGCCTCCTCAAACAAAACAATTACTAGCCAAGAATTTTGTATCTAGCAAAACTAAGCATCATATATGAAGGAAAGATAGTCTTTTTCAGATAAAAAATGCTGAGAGAATTCGCCACTAGCCACTGCTACAAGAACTGCTAAAAGGAGCTCTAAATCTTGAAACAAATTCTGGAAACACTCAAAACAGAACCTCTTTAAAGCATAAATCACATAGGACCTATAAGACAAAAATATAAGTTAAAAAGCAAAAACAAAACAAAAAACAAAGTACACAGGCAGCAAACAGCACAATGAATGCAACTGTACCTCACACCTCAATACTAACATTGAATGTAAATGGCCTAAATGCTCCACTTAGAAGATACAGAACTGCAGAATGGATAAGAGCTTACCAACCAACTATCTGCTGCCTTCAGGAGACTTACCTAACACATTAAAGACTCACATAAATGTAAAGTGAAGGGGTAGAAAAGGCATTTCATGCAAATGGACACCAACAGTGAGCAGAGGTAGTTATTTTTATATCAGACAAGAGAAACTTTAAAGCAACAGCTGTTAAAAAAAGATAAAAAGGGACATTATATAATGATGAAAGGCCTTGTCCAACAGGAAAATATCACATATATGCACTTAAAACTGGAGCTCCCAAATTTACAAAACAATTACTAATAGATCTAAGAAATGAGACAGACAGCAACACAATAATAGTAGGGAACTTCAATACTCCACTGACAGCATTAGACAGGTCATCAAGACAGAAAGTCAACAAAGAAACAGTGGATTTACACTATACCTTGGAACAAATGGACTTAGCAGATATATACAGAACATTTTGACCAACAACTCCGGAATACACATTCTATTCAACAGCTCATGGAACTTTCTCCAAGACAGACCATAAGATAGGCCATAAAATGAGGCTCAATATATTTAAGAAAGCTGAAATTTTATCAAGCACTCTCTCAGATCACAGTGGACTAAAACTAGAAATCAACTCCAAAAGGAAGCTTCAAAACCATGAATATACATGGAAATTAAATAACCTGCTTCTGAATGAGCACTGGGTCTAAAATGAAATCAAGATGGGAATTTAAAAATTCTTCAAACCAAATGACAGTAATGACACAATCAATCAAAACCTCTGGGCTACAGCAAAGGCAGTGCTAAGAGGAAAGTTCATAGCCCTAAACACCTACATCAAAAAGACTGACAGAGCACAAACTGACATTCTAAGGTCACACCTCAAGGAACTAGAGGAACAAGAAAAAAACCCAAACCCAGCAGAAGAAAGGACATAACCAAGATCAGAGCAGAACTAAATGAAATTGAAACAAAAATATACAAAAGATAAATGAAACAAAAAGCTGGCTCTTTGAAAAGATAAATAAAATTGATAGATCATTAACAAGATTAACCAAGAAAAGAAGAGAGAAAATCCAAATAACCTCATTAAGAAATGAAACAGCAGATACTAAACTCACATCACTGAATTATCTTTTGTAGTTCATTGAAGGCTACTATGAACACCTTTACGTACATAAACTAGAAAACCTAGAAGAGATGGATAAATTCCTGGAAAAATACAACCCTCCTAGCTTAAATCAGCAAGAATTAGATACCCTGAACAGACCAATAATGAGCAGTGAGATTGAAATGGTAATTAAAAAAATTATCAACAAAGAAAGCCCACGACCAGAAGAATTCACAGCAGAATTCTACCGATATTCAAAGAATTGGTACCAATCCTTTTGACACTATTCCTCAAGACAGAGAAAGAAGGAACCCTCCCCAATTCATTCTGTGAAGCCAGCATCACCCTAATACCAAAACCAGGAACGGACATAACCAAAAAAAGAACACTACAGACTGACATCCTTGATGAACACAGACGCTAAAATCCTTAACAAAATACCAGCTCACTGAATCCAACATTTCAAAAACATAATCCACCATGATGAAGTGGGTTTCATATGAGGGATGCGGGGATAGTTTAACATATGCAAGTCAATAAATGTCATACACCACATAAACATAATTAAAAACAAAAATCACATGATCATCTCAATAGATGCAGAAAAAGCATTCAACAAAATCCAGCATCCCTTTATGATTAAAACTCTCAGCAAAATCGGCATACAAGGGACATACCTCAATGTAATAAAAGTCATTTATGACAAACTCACAGCCAACATAATACTGAATGAGGAAGAGTTGAAAGCATTCCCTCTGAGAACTGGAACAAAACAAGGATGCCCACTCTCACCACTTCTCTTCAACACAGTACTGGAAGTCCTAGCCAGAGCAATCAGACAAGAGAAGTAAATAAAGGGCATCCAAATAGGTAAAACAGGGAGTCAAACTGTCACTGTTTGCTGACAATATGATCGATTACCTTGAAAACCCTAAAGACTCCTCCAGAAAGCTCCTAGAACTGATAAAATAATTCAGCAAAGTTTCTAGATACAAGATTAACGTACACAAATCAGTACTTTTTCTATTCACTAACAGCGACCAAGTAGAGAATCAAATCAAGAACTCAACCCCTTTTACAATAGCTGAAAAATAAATAAAATGCTTAAGAATATACCTAATGAAGGAGCTGAAGACCTCTACAAGGAAAACTGCAAAACATTGCTGAAAGAAATTACAGATGACACACACAAATGGAAACATCCCATGCTCATGGATGAGTGGAATCAATATTGTGAAAATGATCACACTGCCAAAAGCAATCTACAAATTCAATACAATCTCCATCAAAATACCACCATCATTCTTCACAGAATTAGAAAAAAACAATTCTGTTTTTTTGTTTTTGAGACGAAGTCTCGCTCTGTCCCCCAGTCTGGAGTGCAGTGGCACAATCTCAGCTCACTGCAAGCTCCGCCTCTGGGTTCACACCATTCTCCTGCCTCAGCCTCCCGTGTAGCTAGGATTACAGGCGCGTGCCACCATGCCTGGCTAATTTTTTGTATTTTTAGTAGAGACAGGGTTTCACCGTGTTAGCCAGGATGGTCTCAATCTCCTGATCTCATGATCTGCCCACCTCGGCCTCCCAAAGTGCTGGGATTACAGGTGTAAGCCACTGCACCCAGCCAGAAAAAAACAATTCTAAAATTCATATGGAACCAGAAACGAGCCTGCTTAGCCAATGCAAGATAAGCAAAAAGAACAAATCTGGAAGCATCACACTACCTAATTTCAAACTATACTATAAGGCCATAGCCACCAAAACAGCATGGTACTGGTATAAAAATAGGCACATAGACCAATGGAACAGAATAGAGAACCCGGAAATAAACCCAAATACTTCCAGCCAACTGATCTTCAACAAAGCAAACAAAAACATGAAGTGCGGAAAGGACACCCTTTTCAATAAATGGTGGTGCTGAATCCTCATCTCTCAACTTATACAAAAATCAACTCAAGATGGGTTAAGCTCTTAAATCTAACACCTGAAACTATAAAAATTCTAGAAGGTAACATTGTAAAAACTCTTCTAGATGTTGTCTTAGGCAAGGATGTCATAACCAAGAACCCAAAAGCAAATGCAATAAAAACAAAGATAAATAGTTGGGACTTAATTAAACTAAAGAGCTTTTCCACAGCAAAAGGAACAGTCAGCAGAGTAAACAGACAACCCACAGAGTGGGAGAAAATATTCACAATCTATACATCTGACAAAGGACTAATATCCAGAATCTACAAAGAACTCAAACGAATCAGTAAGAAACAAAACAAAACACTCCCATCAAAAAGTGGGCTAAGGACATGAATAGACAATTCTCAAAAGAAGATATACAAATGGCCAACGGATATATGAAAAAATGCTCAACATCACCAATGATCAGGGAAATGCAAATCCAAACCACAATGCAAGACCACCTTACTCCTGCAAGAACGGCCATAATAAAAAAAAATTTAAAAAAATAGAAGTTGGCATGGATGCAATGATCAGGGAACACTTCTACACTGCTGGTGGGAATGAAAACGAATGCAGCTGCTACGGAAAACAAGATGGAGATTCCTTAAAGAACTAAAGGTAGAACTACCATTTGATCCAGCAATTCCACCACTGGGTATCCATCTACCCAAAGGAAAAGAAGTCATTATATGAAAAAGATACCTGCACACTCATGTTTATAGCAGCACAATTCACAAGTGCAAATTGTGGAACCAAACCAAATGCCCATCAATCAATGAGTGGATAAAGAAACATACATATATATATATATGATGGAATACTGCTCAGCCATAAAAAGGAATTAATTAACAGCATTTGCAGCAACCTGGATGATACTGGAGGCTATTATTCTAAGCGAAGAATATGTTCTCACTGATATGTGGGAGCTAAGCTGTGAAGACACAAAGGCACAAGAATGATACAATGGGCTGGCCGTGGTAGCTCACGCCTGTAATCCCAGCACTTTGGGAGGCTGAGGCAGGTGGATCATGAGGTTGAGATCGAGGACATCCTGGCCAAAATGGTGAAACCACATCTCTACTAAAAGTACAAAAATTAGCTAGGCATGGTGGCTTGCGCCTGTAGTCCCAGTTACTCAGGAGGCCAAGGCAGGAGAATTGCTTGAACCTGGGGGGCAGCAGTTGCAGTGAGCTGAGATTGCACCACTGCACTCCAGCCTGGGCGGCTGAGCGAGACTCCATCTCAAAAAAAAAAAAAAAAGAATGATACAATATGGACTGTGGGGACTTGGGAGGAAGAGTGGGAGGTGGGTGAGGGATAAAAGACTACAAATATGGTGCAGTGTATACTGCTCGGGTGATGGGTGCACCAAAATCTAACAAATCGCCACTGAAGAACTTACTCATGTAATGAAATACCACCTGTACCCCAATAACTTGTGGAAGAAAAAGTAGGTACACTCTTAATGGTGGTTGCCAGGGGCTACGGGAGAGGGAGGGGGGACTTATAGTTTAATGGGTATAGAGTTTCAGTTTTGAAAGATGAAAAAGTTCTGGAGATCTGTTGTACAACAGTGTGAATATACATAACACTACTGAACTGTATACTTAAAATGGTTAAGATGGTAAAATTTCTTATGTATTCTTTTATACAATTAAAAAATTTTAAATTAAAATTTTTTTCATAGTATATATTCTATTTTATATCCTGCTTTTCATCTCTACTTAACCTTCTCTCTTTTTTCCCATGAGCCAAATTTTTCATTTGCTTATTTTTTGTATTTGAAGTACTCTTCAATGATATCCTTGGCCAGAGATTCTTTGCCATAGTCCTTAACTACTACACAATTGAAACCAATGACTTTATAGGGTTTTCCCTCTCTGAGGCCACCAACATGACATACACAGGCTCATCACAGATCACAGCTGGATGCAAACATGTAAAGATGGGCTCGGAACTTGTCTAAGGCATTGGCAGCTTTGCAAATTCCACATGCTAAGCCATCATGGATGAGGGCAGTCTTCAGCACGTTTTGTAAAACAGTATTCATGTCCATAATGCCACAAGGCCAACTCTGGGAAAGAATGGTAAATTTTCAGAAGACTCAGGCTATCTCAGTGTATGCTGCCTTTTCATGGGTCTCTATTACTCTTTTACTATAATGAAGGTCTATTCCAGTGGTTCTCAAAGTGTGGTCTCCAGACCAATTGTATCAGCATCACCTGCGTGTACTTGTTAGCAAGGCAATCTTTAGTCCCTATCTCAGACTCCCTGAATCAGAAACTCTGGGAGGGGAACAATCAGTCTCCAGGTGATTTTGAGGCACACTAAAGTTTGAAAACCACTAGTCTATCCTGTTTAAACAGAAATCTGATCTCCCAAGTATGCAAAAATATGACAAATACATAAAATCAAAATTCAGTTCTTCAGAGGAAGAGTAGCTGTTCATGAAGTAAATTTTATGCCCCAGTTGTACTGCTAGATATATTTCATAAAGAATGTAATACTAATATTTAATATGCAGGGCAAAAAAAGCTAGGTAAGAGGAGTAGAGGGGCACAAATACCACAAAAGAAGAGATCATTCCCCAATAATTTCTCTTTTATGTACACTTGTACCTATATAACATATGTGTGTATGTATATATAGATATATTATATTTCATATTATATTTGTAATTGTATTTTGGTATTAGAATTACTCTTATTTAAGCCAGGCATCAGCAAACTTTTGCCGTAAAGGGCAAGACACTAAGTATTTTAGGCTTTGTAGGCCATACAGTCTCTGTCATAACTATTCAATTCTGCTGCTGTAGCACAAACGCAGCTATTGACAATATGTAGACAAATGAGAGTGGCTTTTGTTTCAATAGTACTTTATAAAACTTGGTGGTGGGCTGGATTTGGCTGATTGGTCTTAGTTTGCTGACCTCTGACTTAAGCTGTCACTAAAACATATTTCAATTACTTGAGTTTTCTGAGTGACTGTGGGCGGTATGTGCATAATCAGAAACTAAATGTTGCATAAACAATTCACACTGGAGGCTGGGCGTGGTGGCTCATGCCTGTAATCCCAGCACTTTGGGAAGCTGAGGTGGGTGGATCACTTGAGATCAGGAGTTCAAGACCAGCCTGGACAACATGATAAAACCCCATCTCTACCAAAAAATACAAAAATTAGCCAGGCATGATGGCACATGCCTGCAGTCCTAGCTACTCAGGAGGCTGAGGTGGAAGAATTGTTTGAACCCAGGAGGTGGAGGTTGCAGTGAGCCAAGATCGCGCCCCTCTACTCCAGCCTGGATGACAGAGTGAGACCCTGTCAAAAAAAAAAAAAAAATTCCACAAACAAACCCAATTCACATTGGAGATGTTGCTTTACATGAAGAAAATTATGTAATGTGCAAAAATGTTTTGGTTGGTAACAGACTGCCTATAAAATATACAATGGTGGTTCCATAAGATTATAATAATGGAGTTGAAAATTCCTATTGCCCAGTGATGTCATAGCTACCCTAACATTGTGGTACAACATATTACTCATCCAACTGTGGTGATGCTGGTAGAAACAAACAAACAAAACAGCGCTGCCAGTCTTATAAAAATATAGCACATACAATTATGTAGAGCACATAATACTTGATGATAAATGACTATGCTATTGGTTTATGTATTTACTATACTGTAGTTTTTATCGTAACAGCCTCAGGCAGGGCCTTTGGGAGGTATTCCAGAAGAAGACATCATTACCGTAAGAGAGGACTGCTCCATGCATGTTATTGCCCCTAAAAACCTTCTGGTGGGAGAAGACATACAGGTGGAAGATGTTGATATTGACAATTCTGACCCTGTGTAAGCTTAGGCTAATGTATATGTTTGTGTCCTAGTTTTAACAAAAAAGTTTTAAAGTTAAAACAATTAAAAAAACTGAAAATAGAGGAAATGCTTAAAGAATAATGGTATAAAAAAGAAAACATTTTTGTACAGTGTCTAATATTTGTGTTTTAAATGTTATTGCAAAATAACTAAAAAGTTTTTAAATTTAATTTAAAGTTTATAAAGTAAAAAAGTTACAGTAAGCTAAGGTTAATTTATTATTGAAGAAAAAATGCTCTCTATACATTTAGTATAGCCTAACATACAGTGTTTATAAAGTCCACAGTAGTGGACAGTAATGTCCTTGGCCTTCAAATTCACTCACACTCACTGAGTTGCCTAGAGCAACTTCCAGTTCTAGAACTCCATTTATGGTTAAATACCCTATATAGATGTACCATTTAAAAAATCTTTTATATCATATTTTTACCACAGCTTCTCTATGTTTACAGACACAAATATTTACCACTGTGTTATGACTGCCTACAGAGTAATTAGCTGTACAGGTTTGTAGCCTAGGAGCAATGGGCAATACCATATAGTCAAGGTGTGCAGCAGGCTATACCACCTAGGTTTGTGAGAGTATACTCTACAATGTTTGCAAAATGACACCTAATGACATTTCTCAGAATGTATCCCTGTCAATAAGCAGCATGTGATTGTCTAATATTGAAGTGATAAAATAATTTCAAAAATTTCATTGCTTAAGTCTTTTAAACTACCCTCTCCGCCACTTTTATTTTTGTAATCTATCTCAGGTACGTTTATACTAGTCTTAAATCTTTCTTAATTTTTTTTACTTCCTTGGATATTTATAAATTAAACTAAATTTGGCCTGAAGGATGCCTTCATACTCAAGTCCTTATGTAACTAACTGGAATCTAACTTAGTAGGTAAAGTAACCAAAAGCCTAACATAAAGATATACTTATGTAACAACCAGCTGAGTCTCAGCCTATCACAGTAGCTGAGCTTCAGTCAGTCGCAGATGGCCAACTGGTCAGACCACGTTCAAATGAATCAAATGCTGCGTTGTAAACAACCAGGCTGTTTCTATACCTCACTTCCATTTTCTGTCCATAAATGCTGCCTGCCCATATTGTGGAATGAAGCTCTCTGACCCTCTTCTGGTTTTGAGGGGTGCTTGACCCATGAATTATTCTTAGTTCAATTGAAGTATGCTAAATTTGACTAATTTTGGTTTTTAACAGTACATCAATAAATCTATTTTCTCCAATTTGGCTCAGGCATAGAGCATTTCTTTAAAAAACAAAAAGCTGTTTTAGAAGTAACTCTAAATGGAAGGTATGGGGTACAAAATACTTCCTATTTTTCTGTTTCCTAAATATTCTCTATCCAGTCTCCCCTTTCCCTTCTCACCCCATAACAGAAAACAAACTAAAAGTCTAAACTTCAAAACATGAATACAGGACCTGATTACAACTGCTTCAAAGACTTCTGTTGGGGAGAATAAAAGTTTATTGGCGCCTCCAATGCAAGGTACTCAATAATTGCTTAGTTGTGAACAATGACCTACTGCTTCAACTCAGTAGATGATGATTAGGGCTTCTTATAGCATTTGTTAAAAGAGATTTGACAAATCTCACTTTACTTCAATCTACTTCCTCCAATTCTGTGACCCTACTTAAGATCCCCACTTCCCCTCCAGTAGAGTTAATTAAAATACTAAGACTGCCTCTTTCAGCTTATTGCCGTAATAAGGCTACTATCTGTCCTTCTAGAGCACTTTTCTCTGACAGAAATGGCCACTTTCCCAAGCAAGATGACATTTAGAGCTCCTTTCTCTGCATCAGTCTTAGAAACACATTTCTGTCCTTGATCTGGTTTTGCTTTTTCCCCTTCACTACATTTCTTCTGGTAAAGGTTGTCTGTGTGTGTTGCAGGGGAGGAGTGGGAGCAGGGTGGGGATAGAAAGGAGATGGAAGAGAATAAATTCTTAGTTGTAGAATTAAGACAGCAATGAGACAGCTAAACTAGATTATGATCTTTACAATTTCTTACAGTTCTAACATTTTATGACTTTACTTAATTTAAATAGGAAAAAGAGGAAATAAAATGGCACCGAGAAGATAAACAAAATGTAAATTTGAAGAGTGAGAACAGAAGTCAGGATAAAGCTCAATTAACCAGAAGCAACTGGCACTTTCCTTCAGAGGAAGTGGCAGGGGGAGAAAAATAAAGAGAATTTCTCTACCTCCCAGCCTATTTCTGGACTATATTGGAGGGCAGAAGATGTTTAGAACAATTTCCTATACCATCTGCAGCTATTCAGAGAATATTCTGTAACTAAAACAGTCAAATAGTAGCTTTGATCAGATTTGTTCAAAATTGTCTAATCTTATAATAGGAGTACTGTTTGACTGAAAATACATTATGGCTTTAAAGACTGTCTTAGGTTATTACTTAACACTTAGGAAAAGCTTGCATTACATATACACAACTTAGAGTGATATGGTTTGGCTCTGTGTCCCCACCTGAATCTCATTTTGAATTGTAATCCTCACGTCTCAAGGGAGGGACCTGGTGGGAGGTAACTGAATCAGGGGGGTGGATTCCACCATGCTGTTCTCGTAATAGTGAGTGAGTTTCATGAGATCTGATGGTTTAAAAGTGTTTGATAGCTCCCCCTTGCTCACCCGCTCTCTCTCTCCTGCTGCCATGTAAAACATGCCTTGCTTTGCTTTTGCCTTCCACTATGATTGTAAGTTTCCTGAGGCCTCCCCCAGCCATGTGGAACTGTGAGTCAATTAAACCTTTTTTCTTTATTAATTACCTAGTCTCGGGTAGTTCTTTATAGCAGTGTAAAAATGGACTAATACACACAGGTTTAAAACACTCATAAAAATGCTACTGAGATCTAAAATATTCTCTTTGAAACACCACCTTCCTTTTCATATTCTATAAAAAAAGGCAAAACCTCTGGATAAAGAACATTCCACTCAGAATGTTCCAACCCATAGCATGATGTGTCAAAAGTAAAAGTTTTTCACTGTTGATATGTTCTATATAATCATACATGAAAATTATACTGAGTTATCTTTACTTTCATTACTTCAGCATGTAATTTGATAATCAAAGATAATCAAACACATGTCCATAAATATTAAATTGTTAAACATTCAAAATGGCTAACAATTTAACTAAAATTTTCAGTTAAAGTCCCCCTTTACCGGGTGTCAATCAGTTAAAACATACAATTTTATTATAACACAGCCAATTATACCAAAAGCCTTAACATTCTTTATTTGGGATCCAAAGAGTCATATCTAACTCAGGCAAGAAACACCAAAACAAAACAAAACAAAGCAAAATCCTGCCTCTCCAATACTCCTGGATAATTTTGTAATAGACTGAGTGATCTGGCTGTGAAAGTCAGTTCAAGTTTATATCATTCCATACATAAGGTACCATGAACAATTTCTGATCACTAGGGATCCACATGAAGAACACTTCTCATTTTTATATTTGCCAAATTAAAAATCTTAAACGGACAAAGAAGTTTTCAGTGAATGTACTGCTTTAATTATGATTTTATTTATTTTACACCTTTTTCTTCTGGGCTATTTCCTAGGAGACAACAGGAAATGAGATGGCTATCATATAAGCCACATTAGCTGGGAAAACTATGATAAAATTATCAGTTTCAGTTAATATCAAAATAGGGCAGCAAAAGATAATTATTGAAAAGCAAAAGTTTTATATAGTTTAATGTACTGACCTCATAAATATCAGAATAATAAATGACATCTCTACTCCCTCCACAAACTATTAGAAAAATTTGTCTTCAACTGCTAAAATCATACTTGGTATAAATCTGTTATATTACATTAGTGTTCAACACTGCTGTTAATCTTTGTCCTTTTAAGTTATAATAGCAATGCATTTAGTAGCTGCACAATCTTCCCAATATTAGCAGTACGTGTATAATATGAACACTAATCAAGATCATTCAGCAGGTCAGCAGATTAAGATCAGGGTCAGTTTCCATGTCTTGGGCTCCAAGCACAAATTTCTCTCCATTCACCTACAGATCTATCACATATATTCTCAACATTGTCCCATATCCAAGTAAATATATTATGAAGTGTAATGTCTACTTTATCTAAATTAAGTAGATAAAAATGATGGCTCTACTTTATTTGATAATTCATTCTTAATTTGCTTTTAAAAATTTAAATACTACTAAATGGAATAACTATATCCATAAATATACAAATAAAATGATACTTTACATCACTACATACTACTTTTATTTTCTGCACATGGTGCCAGTTTTGCTCCATTTTAAATACACAGGATAATTTAAATAATTGCACTAAGAATAATTTAGCTTCTTTTAATCCTTTAAAAAAATTGAAGGGGCCAGGCACGGTGGCTCATGCCTGCAATCCCAGAACTTTGGAAGGCTGAGGCGGGCGGATCATGAGGTCAGGAGATTGAGACCATCCTGGCTAACACGGTGAAACCCCATCTCTATTAAAAATACAAAAAACTAGCTGGGTGTGGTGGCGGATGCCTGTAGTCCCAGCTACTTGGGAGGCTGAGGCAGGAGAATGGTGTGAACCTGGGAGGCGGAGCTTGCAGTGAGCTGAGATGGCGCCACTGCACTCCAGCCTGGGCAACAAAGTGAGACTGCATCTCAAAAAAACAAAAAACAAAAAAAAACTTGAGGTAGTAAAGAAAGAGTTTTTCATAGAAAAACAAGCTACAGCACTTTGTTTACATTGTAACTAGTTCAGTTATATTTATTCAATAACTCCCTTTATGTTTTTTCAGCACATAATGGATAATGTTAGTTGTTCTGTGATAAGAAAACATTTGCTTTCATACATTATCTCAATATTCCCTAGTTCAGAAACTCAACTGTATTATCTTTCAGAAAGTTAGTAAGATACTAATCCCTTTTCCTGTTTTACTATCAAATCATCCAAAATTTTACTCTATTAGAAATGATACTAAAAAAGCTACGACAATGTATTCAATTGCAGAACAAAGTGTATAATTTCTTTTTAAGGATGACTGCATTTGACCCTAGGTTAATAACTCAACCAACAATATTTTACATAAGTATCTTTTATATAACATATATCACACTAAATTTGAAGATAAATTAATTTGGAATACTACCCATGTTTTTTACTGGTTTGTTTCTATATATAAAAATAAACTATAACTTTATTTTGTTTTGTTCTATATCCATTCATAATTTGTCCCACATTTTTTCTTTATAAAATGTCAATAAAAAAATTAAGCATACATATACAAAGATTGTAGCTAATGCCAGATGTTAAGATAGTCTCTTGAGGCTCCAGATTCCACACCAGGTGGTTGAGCCAGCCTAATGAAGCAGCACATGCTCATGTGGGATACAAAGGGTGGACTTGGAAGAATCTGCTTGCATTTGGTTATTTATGAAAGTATAAAGAAAGATTTGAAATCAAAGTAAAAATGAAATTAAATCAAAGCCTTCCCATTCACATAGCAGGGTTTTTCTAAAGCTTTAAAATTTGTCTTCAAAGTTAAGGCTGAAGGAAAAAACCTTTTATGTATGCTTTAGTGACAAGATAACAAAACTATTTCTAACTCCACTACCAAGTGGTAACAATGAAAATAATAAACTTTAAGTGGATTAAAATACAAGCATAATTTCTTAAAACTTAGCATGTTTCTTGTATTGAAAGACTTAAAAATGTGAGTTCAGGTTAGTGCTATTACAACAAAACTTCAGTAAATGGACTGACCATAAAGCACGACCTTAGGCAATAATAAACTTGAGAGCATTTTAATATATTTCCTTATCACCAAGTGAAGCACTTTAAGTTATTACAGCTAGGCCGCATGACCTCATGCAATTGAATCATGCTAGAGCCAAATAGACTAATGTCTTTGATAGCAATTAGATAAAGGCAGGATGTTAACTTTTACTTTAAGAAGTGTTAAACAAAGGGACTCATCTCCTGGCTTAACTTAGTTAGAAATAAGCTACTCATTTAACAGTACAGGTTAATATGGGAATGGCCTCTTTCACCTGTCAAAAAGAAAATTAATTTTATTTAAAAAATTATCAGGGAATTTTATTTCTTTAATGGACCCTTTGCTAGAGTTTCTAACAACATCTTGATATACTCTAATTTCTAAGCAGCTCTTCTTTAATGTCTAAAATTTCCAATATGGTCAGCACTGGTTGAGAAAAAGCATCATCTTTTCAGTCACAGTCACAAAGAATTGCTTGTCTGAGCTGAACATGGATGGCCGGTCACAACAGAGAAATTAAATGATAAAACAGTACAACAACTTTGGGAGGCCGAGATGGGCGGATCACGAGGTCAGGAGATCGAGACCATCCTGACTAACACGGTGAAACCCCGTCTCTACTAAAAATACAAAAATTAGCCAGGCGCGGTGGCGGGCGCCTGTAGTCCCAGCCACATGGGAGGCTGAGGCAGGAGAATGGCGTGAACCCAGGAGGCGGAGCTTGCAGTGAGTGGAGATCGCGCCACTGCACTCCAGCCTGGGAGACAGAGTGAGACTCCGTCTCAAAAAAAAAAAAAAAAAAGTACAACAAAATAATGTGATACAGGTACTAATATCATATTTCATCAAATCTAAGATGCTATTAATTGTAATACACAATGCTTTTACATAACAGTAAGAAAAACAAAGCTGTCAAACTGTGGCACAATACTTTCCTATTATTTAGAATTTTTTATACTTATTAAAAGAGTTCTTTCAGACATAACAGACTTTTAAAAATTATATGTCACTCTTGCACATATATAAAAAGACAAGATGAGAGAAACACATTTTCTAGGATAGTTGTAAACCTTCACATTTGGAATGTAACTCTTGTGACTGTCATTTAAGGGTTGTCAGTGTCCATGTTTTTGTGCACAATAATCTCTTTGCCATCAAGAATATTTGTGTGGCAGTCTTTCTTAACAGTGCTCCATTATTGTCTCTTGGGTTTTCTTCCAAGTTACTGAAACCCATTCAGCCAGTTTTTTTTTTTTTTTCTTTTTCTTGAGATGGAGTCTTACTCATTTCCCAGGCTGGAGTGCAATGGCGTGATCTTGGCTCAGTGCAACCTCCATCTCCTGGGTTCAAGCGATTCTCCTGCCTCAGCCTCCTGAGTAGCTGGGATTAAAGGCACCCAACACCACGCCCGGCTAATTTTTGTATTTTTAGTAGAGATGGGGTTTCACCATGTTGGCCAGGCTGCTCTCGAACTCCTGACCTCAGGTGATCTGCCCACCTCAGCCTCCCAGAGTGCTGGAATTACAGGTATGAGCCACTGCTCCTGGCCCATTCAGCCAGTTTTTTATTCAGGCACTTTTTTGACTTTATCAGAAGGTGTCAGTGAAGGTTTTCAGATCACAACTCGGGGATAATATTCTTTCCTCAAGTGATCTTTAAATGTTTTCCTGATAGCCAGTTGAGGACTCAGTTGACCTTTCATGTGGCCAGGAATAACAATCAAGTTCATCAAATAGATAATAACATCGAGTCACAGCTGCTATCTGGCTAATAGTGATTTTAAGATGACATTAATTGTAAGATGCATCTTGATTTCAGACATGTTAAAACATGTAAAAAATAAAAGGTGTGTCATAGTATCAAAGAAGTATGGTTTGCTATTTTTCAGAGATCCAGAAATATTCTGATCGGAAATCATGGCACTTTCAAAATTATAAATTGAATATTTAAATAAATCACTTACTGGTTAAAAAAGAATGTGATTCAATATAGACACATAACTACATATTCATTCTTGTAGTCTGTGGTAAATCATGTTTGTAATTGGTTGGCTCTACTGCTTAAACCAGTTGTTTCCAAGTGCTTATCTGTGCAATAGTATTGAATGAAAATAAGAATCAGCCGAGAAACTTCAAGAACATACATAGGTTCTTGGGCTGACTCCTCAAAATTAGGAAAAATATAAAGTGTTTGCCATCGAGATATTTTAAAAACAACCCTCAGGTGATTCTGATGTATGCCAGGTTTGGGAAGCACTGGTATAGTTACATGTTGCTGTGGAAGATCCAGATCCAATTGCTGTGTGGGCTACACTAGTTAGTTGTAATACAGTAAAAAGAGCTCTGAGTATAATGCTAGGAAAAGAATTTTCCAGTGCAATCTCTACTATTTATTAGCTGTAGGACCTTGAGGAAGTCACTTAACTTGTCCAGTTTCTTTGTTTATAAAATAAGAATAATACGTAATTCACAGGGTTGTTGTGGAGCTAAAATCAGGTAACCTATGTTTTGGTTCTAGCACCAGTAAAGGCATTTAATATAAACTTAAAAAATGTTCTCTCACCTCCCCCACCACCTATATGTTTACTCCAGGCTTGTTCATACTGACAGATTTGAAAAATGTAAGCAATTTCCTCAAGGCATTCCCCAATTCTCTCAGCTGCAAGTAATCTCTCCCTTCTCACAAGCAGTCTACCAGCATTTCTTTATTGGAGTTTATTTCTACTTTGTTTTATACGTGTTTATGCACATGACATATTCCTCCCCCTCCCCCTCCCCCTCAATAGGCTGCAAACTTTTTTAGAACAAGAAGCTTGCCTAATTTATCTTCACAGCCCTAGCATTTAACATGGTGCCTGGAACAGATAGGGGGTTTTGCCAACAGAAGGATGTGAATGAAATAGCAAGGCAGTGATCCAGTTTCCATAATGACCTCTCCCTTTGAACAACCATTAACTCTAAGAGGTCAATGCTGCTCAGTCAACACTAGAAGTCAGGTAAGGGACATTAGAATGTGATTTATAAATTAGTCATTAGGTCAACCAACACTTACTTGAAGGCTGGGAGAGGAATGAACATTTAAAAGAGTAACACAATATATTTGCATTTTCTTAGTCTGAAAATATGTGTAGTGGTCCTAAAAAATGGATAAGGATGTGGTAGAGTATTGCTAAATACTTAGAGAAATGATAATCTGTATGGCTGTTAAATAAGCAAGCACTTTTGATGAAACATCATTTTTTCTTTCGTATTTACAGATAAGCCTTTAAAAATCATGCCCAACTAAATTATTTTAAATAGTATATGAATATTTTATATGCATATGACTGCACATCAATCTAAGTAGAAAATTCTTCTTAATTAAACTTAGAAAATGTTCTGTAATTTTTATTGTTTTAGAGGAAAATGTCTAAATGAAAACTGTAAGTCAATGAAAATCAGTTATGTAATTTATTAAAGTCAACCTGTATTAGAAAGTAATATGCTCATGTAAATTTATTACACAACTAAAAATAATTCACATATCTTTCTAAATGTAACTCTGAGATGGCAGATTCACCAATGTCAAAAAAGTAGTAAGACAGTCAGTGTCATATGTAGGAAAAAATAAAAACTATAAAACTTCCGAGCTCAAATACTGATAAACCAAATAGAAGAGAGATTCCTGAATGTCAAGTGCCATCTAGCCACAAGGGTTTTAATTCACAGGAAAAGACTTAATCAGAGGCAGGAACCGTGGTGTTATACATTGCCTTGGTGCTAGTGAGATAACAGATGCTACGAATGATCTTAATATATTCATTTTATATCCTTTGTGTTAGATTTTAAAAGATATATTGAAGTAAGCTTGGCTTTGTGTATGTAATAAAATATCTGCTTTTAGCACCATGGTTTTGGAGGGATTCCAATGTTTATCTTATTTTAGAAATAAAAATATTTTAATATTAAAACCATGGAATAATTTCAGTGATTCACCAAAAATACAACATACAATTAACTTGGTAATTATGACACATCCAAGTGAACTTTTTAGTAAACAAGATATATAAAATAGTCTACAATCTTCATTCTTAGGTTACCAGAAGAAAATAATTAGAATCTTTCTGGAATCATAATGACAAAGGAAGAATAATGTAAACTGCTAATGAGTAAATATTGAGGAACCATAATGAAAAATGATAAAACTAGTTGGAGAATGGGCTCTGTAGATCTAGGACCAGGTTAGATTTGTTAAACATTTTGTTAAATATTTAGCTTTCATATAATAGACTAAGAAAAACTGGCATGTAGAGAATCTGCATCTTATATTTTATGTTCTAACAAACATGTTTTCCTGCTAAAACTGGAACCCCTTCATTTTATTGAAGAATTACGGTAAGTATTCAGTCAAGTTATAGATGAGCTTTTTCACCATTTCTAGGTTTAAAGTTCACCACAATTAGGTCTCTCTTTATGTATACTCTTATTTATAATTAGTAACTTCTAGGAAATAATATCATTTTCAAAAATTACTCGAGTCATAAATATTTCGGAATCATGCTTGAATATTTGATTTAAAAATGTCTACCTTTCAAAAGCACAAAAATATACTGCTGCCAGAGAACTGCATGCAAAGATTAGAATGTATACATATATTTAAGACTAGTATGCATAACTTAATCATAATTTCTTACATAATTCTTACAAGACAGGTTATTTTTGCATTTTACAGACCAGCAAATCCTCACAATGGTATATGTGGATTTCACTCTATGTTTTGAACATCCTATATTCCAATGGTTTACTTATTTTCATTTAAAAATGATAGTGAAATTCCCTTAATAACCAATAACATCTTTCTTATTTGCACTCATTTATTCTTTCTGCCCACGTGGGCTTCACTTCTAAGTCCATTCAAAATGATGTTTTCCAAGCATGTGCCACATGACTTGTTCATATAAATGGAGCAAATTAAACTGTCTCCACATATATTCTATCACATTTGTAGCCCTGATTTCTCTCTTTAACACGTGGCCAAGACACCGTATTATCTGCCTGCAGAGGTTGACCTCAGGATATTAGATTCTGCCACATAGCTCTCTTGTACTAAACCGAGGGGAAACACTTAATCACCCCTGCCTTTTCAGGAAAAAATCAACTTTAAATTTGCCATGATGAAAAATCAATAAACCAGTAATTGCTTGGCTTATCATTGCATGGAGGAACAAATTGGGAAGCGAAGCTTAGCGTCCACACAGATTTCAGTGAGACACATGGAGTTTCAGGATCACTAAGCTAGAAAAGGAAAAGGTCTCAGAGTGATAATTAAATCTACTCATGCTGATTTTCTGCCAAATTTATTTCCCAAGAGTATATAAAAATGTTTCACTGCTTACTAGTCAGGCGTAACTAATCAAATCAACATTACACCAACATATACAAGAAAGAAAAAAATGCACATTGAAGACTGTAGGCATCAGAATAATACATTCTTGAGAATAAAATTAATATAAACTTACTTTTTAAATGAACTTAGTCTTTTTAAAAATTACATTTCTTTCTTTGCTCTATAAATACCTATAAACATTTTTATTTAATCAATTAATACAACATTGTAATCCATAACCCCTTTAAATTGTAAAAGTTTTCAAGTAAGCATCAATATTTAAAGATAAATCTCAGACTGTCCCACATTAAATATTTTTCATTCCCACAATGATCTTTTCAGCTCATTTCACATGGGTTCTCTATTCTTTGCTAATGCAAATACATGCTATCACATCTAAATTAGTCCACTATTCACATATATTTTTACCATATTCAATGGGAATTACCAGATCTGTTGTTTAAATTAGGCTTTATACTTAAACACAGAAGATCTATTGTCTATGAAATAAAATGAGAAATACATATCATCCTTGCCACAAGGCAAACACACCAACTGAAAACATTACAGAGAATGTTTAGTGTTTAAAAAATTACTACCACTAATAGACCTAATTTAATGCAGTAAATTAGCATAGTTCCAATGGAAGTGCAAATGTAATCACACTCAAACATTCATATTAAGAGGAAGAAGGAGGATGAGCTTTTTCTTTTTCTTTTGTTGAAAATGATTTTATGTGTGTCCTTCAAATGGCTACTGGGACTATGATAATTAAAACATTTAGAATAGCACAAGCCCCCCAGTCTCTAATCTGAAGCTCAGGTCAGCTGTCTGTAGATTCTAATTTGTCCTCTATTTGTATTCATGACAAGAAAATACTGAATATTTAACAGCAAACCAGCAGGAGGGGGTATTGTGGACTTAGAGGTGAAATAATTTGATTTCTGTGCAGATTACATGTAACATCCAACATCTAATCTCATACCTGATTTGGCAAAACAATTACAATAAAAATAATGTAGGGACACCATAACTATAAAGTGGAGAAATAAAAACTTTTTTTCATGGGTTGGGAAAGAATAACTTTAAATATTACATTGTTTACTATACTTCCAAGGCCTACCTTTCCAATAATAAAGGTAAAAATAACTTACAGAGTATGATAGCTGAGGATGATGTGATTTCTATTTTCTTTTATGGCACTGGAGGTTGCATCTATTTTATCTCACTAAAGAGCAGTGAGGTTTACAAATAAAACAAAGGGATATGGAGGGAACTTTAAGAAGTCTTCTTGTCCATTCTCCTGCCTTTAGGCAGGACTACATTGAAACAGAAGCTTTGTTTTGATCTAAGATAAATTTCCATCTGTTGAAAAATCCAAGGGCTGTTTTAGGGGAACTGATTGCTTCTTAAGGTGAAGAACAATTATAGTAAAAACTAAAAGTTGAAAACTTAACTTCTTTATAACATCATAGATTTGAGATTTGATTATAAATGTTACAAAACAAAAATTGAAGAATATTTGCTGGATTAAGATTTATGTTACACAGGCAAAACAGATTATTGAACATAATCATATTAAAATATGCATAAATGAAAATAAATTTTAATTTTATAATTTTCAATTTGGTGTTAATTTATTTTTTGGATAAGACCCTCAGCAATGCTATTAATTTATCTGTTTTTTCTTCTGCTGAGTGGTAGCTTTCTCTGTAAATGTGAATTTTATCAAACTAATTTGTTAATTCACTATTAAAAAGAATTTAATAATTTCAATAAAACTATTTTTATTGATGGGAAAAACAAAGACAAGTACATTCAGACAATAAATCAGTTTAATGATTTTATTAAACTGTCTTTCTAGATTAAAAGGATCAAGTTCTGCATTTTCAAAATGAACTCTTTACTCTGAGTTTTTAGGATTCCTTATGGAATCATAATCTTTCATTTTCTAATTATTACACAAATCACTCTGTGCTAGGTGCTGGGCAAACCAAAGTCTACACACAGAAATGGTCTTTGGTCTTTAGGAGCTCACATTCTAGTAGAGCCCACAGTATTATTATAATTTAAATGACAAAAAGCAGAGGAGTTCATCCAAATAGGAAATGGAATAAGAGTATAGAAAGAAATGCAGTACACTGTAAATATCTTAAAGAAGCTTTTAACATTTGTTTGTATACAAATTCACATTTAAAATAACCTCAATTAGATTTTTAAATTACTTTCTTTTGCTTGATTCCTGTCTTCTTTCAGTTTGTGACACAGCCAGTCTGTGAGCTGCTGTGCTCTACCTCTTTCAGGAACTGGTAACTTAATTCAGCTGATATGATTAAAAAATAAAATTTCAATGCTGTTAATCAAACTGAATTCCAAAAAATTTCAGTGATGTTGACCAAACTGAATTCCAAATTCACAGAAATCTCCCAGTTATATCATATAGTTTCTGTACTCTTGTGTGATTTGTGTAAATAATCAACTTGTGAATCAATTTCCCAATTTTTTGAGATGAGAGAACACTAAAAAAATCACAAAGTTTATTCAGCGATTGCCTATGATCTGTGGTTTAGGGTTTAGCTAGGCAAACAGAACAGTACAGGGTAACCTGGATGCACAGAGCAGGATCACTGACTCTAGCTTGATGAGGATTAGGAAGTGATGGGCACCAATAATAAGGCTTTATTTGACACGTAACATGACTTAGGCGCATGTTGAATAAAGAACAATCTATGCCGATTAAGGAAATTGGTTTCTGGGGCTGAGTCAGATGACAATATAAATGACACTACTTCCTAGCGGCCCACAAATCAGCCCACCAGAAAAAGCTCAACCACTTCCTTTCTCACATAGCAAGGTGCTTTTCTGCTGCTTCTGCAGGTCATTTCTGAAAGCTCAGGCCTGTCCTTCCTTTCATGTTCTTGTTTGAAAATCTTAATTCTGTTGAATTAGACTGAGAATAGCAGTATCAAGAGTCTCTATTCCCTTTCCCCAGAGAGATTCATGTGGTTCTTATGTGAATATACCTGTGATTGCATATTCACATAAGATTATGAATATTCTGGATAGTACTTTATGATAATGAATTAAACAATACGTTTAAAGACATGCCAGTGATGCTCTGGAATCAGTCACAAATTTAAACATAACCTAAGAAAGTTTAGAAAAAAGCATAAAGTTTTTGTTTATTTTGCAGGGGAAGAGAAATTACAGTAGTATTCTTTATGTGTGATAGTCACTTTCAAGGTAAAATAAATCATAGACAAGTTCATATAAAATGCACATTGAATATGGTTTCAGTACACTGCAGGTATGTCCAAATGTCAGTTACTGATATGCAGGCCATGATGTTTATAATTCACCTAGTTTCCATCTAAGAGAATACAATATAAAAATTAGAAAAAACCAAATTTCTCATTCAGAGCACTTTCTAACCAAAAGTAAAAAGTTTTCCTTCCAATACAGCTTTTCAATATATGAAAGATCTGTGAAATGTCTTCTTGACTTTAAATATATTAAATTATAGATTAATTAAATGATTAAAGACTAAATAACTGAAAAAAGAATAAAACTAAAAGCATACACTTAGTTGAGCTTCTGAACTTTAGGGCATTTTATTCTTTTTTAAAAAATCCAAAATAATTTGTATTAATTTGATATATCACTATTCTTCCATAATAATTGCTTCTAAAACTTCTAAAATAGCACAGATTTCTTTAAACTACAGCTAGAATTTTACTATATCCAAATATACTAACAGATGGAAAACTTTAATTTTTAAGGGCAATAAAACCTCATTTCCTATTTGTATGACCTTGATTCCTTTCATCCCCATGTAGTTTTGTATGCTGTGGGAAGTCTCCCTGGTTCCAAAGGTGAACACTCGAGCAAATGCATGTGAAAGACAGACTTGAAGGTGTGCTAAATGGTTACCCTTGACTTTTGCTAAGGAAAACATTTTCTCAAATAAAAACACTGAAAGCTTGAGAGCAAAATCTGTACTTTTTAAAATAAAGAGAAAATGAAGGGCAATCAAGATTTCTGGAATAGTATTTGGTATCTATTGCCTCAAAATCTGTTAGTAATTAGGCCAATGTTAAGGGTATGATGGATCAGTTAAATTAGCCATTTAATACCTACAGGCAATATCACAAACATGACTACTCAAACAAATCTGTGCTGTTTATTACAAAAAAGCCTTGTAAGTTTAGTGTAGTGACATCATTATTGGAAAAATATTATCATCAAATATTGAAAGTAACTATTCTGAGTAAGGTCAGCATTTCTGTAGGCATTTGGAATCATATCTGGTGAACAAGGTGGGGTATCAAGCTTGGTTAAATGGTTTTTAGTATTTAGTAAAGTAAAAACAAAATCAAAATTGGGTGGTGCTATAGTTATTGTATGTCTTGAAAACTGACTCCATTGAAAGAGACAACAATAACTTGGGTACGTTAAACCAAACTCATTTGGAAAAAATATACTATTTCACGTTATTAGCTACAAAATGAATGGAACAGGGCAGTGGTTCGCAAATGCCAATCTATGGGTTGGTGTTGGCAGGCTGAATAACAATCATTGGGCTTATCCTGATTCCTTTGGTCTGGGAATCAATATATCCATATATTATTTTATATTATATTATTAATATTAATTTATATTTTATATACTATTTAGATATATTATTTTAAAATATTTTAAAAATAATACTATATTTAAAAGCATAATCAAGATATTAAAAGCATACTCAAGACATCAGAATCCTCAAAGATATTCTGATCACTGTGTCCACAAGGCAGTAACTTATTTTATTTATTTGATATGCTCTCATTATTCCAATAGATTTAAAAAATCTATCATCACTGGTAAATTCCAAAAATACACATACAAAAATTAATCCACAACAATAAAATGCCATATGATGTTGACATCTTCCCTACATGTCTGTGTTCTTTTTGTGAAAGAAAACACGTCTGTTTTCTTTCAGTTTGTGACACAGCCAGTCTGTGAGCTGCTGTGCTCTACCTCTTTCAGGAACTGGTAAATTTAAGGTTGTAAGGTTTTTATTTTTATTTTTTTTTTGGTTTTTTTCCTTGTATCTTAAGTCAATAACCTTCTATATATTAATGAATGCAGCAGTACTCTCAACTCCTTTCCCTAGATATATTTCTTTTAGTAAACACCTGACTGATAAACTATTACTGAGGACTTCAAATAAATTGAAAAGAAAATACATAATTTCTGGGGTGAAACCGACCAGACTTCTTATTCACAATTATTTCTACTAACTAGGTTTTCCTGGCCACTTTAGAAAATTTTCCAAGTTTGACCATATGAGTTTAAGTTACTGTTGAAAAAGAAATGATTGGAGTGAAGGGAGGGGGAGGTTATAAAAGTGATACCCTATTGTAGATAGACAAGGCTGGTCTTACAAATAAACAATAACTCATGACATGGCTCTACACTGATACTAAAGATGGATGTTGAAACAAGAAAACTATAACCTAATTTGGGGGGAAAGGAATAATAGTCAGAATTCCATTTTTGCTTGATGTTTATTTAAGACAGTCTCAATTCATTATGTCTGAGAGTTTAATTTATCTAGTTTTAGTATAATAAATTAGGCTTGTTTTACTCTCTACTATCTCTACAAAGAAATCACCATTATTTTAAACCGTTTATAGATGTAGGACAGATAAAGACAAAACCCACATGATCATCTCAACAAGACACAGAAAAAATTTTTCAGAAAGTGCAACATCTTTTAAGAACTAAAAAACAAAAAGAAAAAAATAAAACCCCAAAACCTAGGTCTAACAGTGTAAAATGATTGTGATATTCTAGTGAAAATACTAACTTACAAAATACCAAAGTGGTAGGAGTGATAAGATGCTATATAATCCAAATTCACTAATGCTGGTTTGTAAGATATTATAATATTTGCACTTTATTTTTTATTATTTTTAATATTTAGAGATGGGGATTTCACTCTGTTGCCCAGGCTGGAGTACAGTGCTGAGACCATAGCTCTCTCATTTTGAAGAATTATCAAGCAGATACAACATCAAACAATTTGAATTTTAAGAATGCAGATGTGCAAGAATGCAACTTGTTAAAAAAAAAAGAAAACAGGAAAGTATTAACTTCGAAAGGTATTCATCTTCTTACTTTAAGACTTTGCTCAAAGGTTATATTATCACAGGGCTTTCGTATATATATATACACACACACATATATATACACATACATATACACACACATATATATAAATCCCCCCCCAACCTATCTCATCGTCATGCTCCATTGTTCTCCTTGTGACCTGTCATCATTTCATACATTACAGGCATACTTTGGAGATATTCTCGGTTTCGTTCCAGAATATCACACTAAAGCAAGTATTGCAATAAACCCAGTAACATTTATTGTTTCCCTAGTCCATATAAAAGTTATGTTTACACTATACTGTAGTCTATTAAGTGTGCAATAGCATTATGTCTAAAAACCAACATACATGCCTTAATTTAAAACATACCTTATTGCTAAAAATGCAAATGATCATCTGAGCCTTTAACGTGTCATAATCTTTCTGCTGGTGGAGGGTCTTGCCTCAATGGTGATGGCTGCTCACTGATCAAGGTGGTGGTTGCTGAAAGCTAGGGTGGCTGTGGCCATTTTAAATAAGACAACAATGAAGTTTGCTGCATCAACTGACTCTTCCTGTCATGAAAGACTTCTCTATAGCATGTGATGCTATTGGATAGCATTTTATTTATTGTAGAACTTCTGCTTTCAAAAATTGGAGTCAATCTTAAACCCTGCCACTGCTTTATCAACTAAGTTTATGTAATGCTCCACAGCCTTTGTTGTAATTTCCAGTGTTCACACTGTCTTCACCAGGAGTAGGTTCCATCTCAAGAAACCACTTTCTATGCTCATCCATAAGAAGCAACTACTCATTTGTTCATGTTTAATCATGAAACTGCAGTCACTTAGTCACATCTTCAGGTTCCTCTTCTAGTTCTTCTCCTGTTTCCAACACAAAGGCTGTTACTTCCTCCACTGAAGTCTTGAGCCCCCTGAAGTTATCCATGAGGGTTGGAAGCAACTTCTTCCAAACTCCTGTTAATATTTCCATTTTGATCTCCTCCTGTAAATCACAAATGTTCTTAATGGCATCTAAAACAATGAATCCTTTCGAGCAGGTTTTCAATTTAATTTGGCCAGATCCATCAGAGGAATTACTACTTATGGCAGCTCTAGCCCCACAAAATATATTTCTTAAATATTAAGACTTGAAAAGTTGATATCAGTTCTTTTAACCAGGGGCTGGAGAACAAATGCTGGGTTAGCAGGCATTATTCTCCTTGTACATGTCAATGTGCATTAATATTTTTAAAGAAGTCTTTTCTTCTGAGCAGTATGTCTCAACAGTGGGCTTTAAATATTCTGTAAACCATGCTATAAACAGATGTGTTGTCATCCAGGCTTTGTTGTTCCATTTATAGAGGACAGCAAAGTTGGTTTAGCATAATTCTCAAGGACCCTAGGATTTTCAGAGTGGGAAATGAGCACTGGCTTCAAACTTAAAGTCACCAGTTGCATTAGCCCATGACAAGAGTCAGCCTGTTCTTGGAAGCTTTGACGCCAGACACTGACTTCACCTCTCTACCTATGACAATCTTAGATGGCATTTTCTTCCTATAGAAGGCTGTTTCCTCTGCATTGAAAATCTGTTGTTTAGCGTTGCTGCCTTCATCAGTGATCTTAGCTAGATCTTTTACATAACTTGCTGCTTGCTCTTGCACTTTTGTTATGAAGGCTACTTCTTTCCTTAGGCCTCACAAATCAAGCTCTGCCCGTTCCAAATATTTCTTCAGCAGTTTCCTGACCTCTTTCAGCTTCATAGAAATGAAGGGAGTTAGGATGTTGCTCTGGATTTGGCTTTGACTTAAGGGAATATTGTAGCTGATCTGATCTTCTATCCAGACCTCTCCAACTTTCTCCCTGTCAGCAATAAGGCTGTTTTGTTTTCTTATAATTCATATGTTCACTGGAGTAGCCCTTTAATTTAAATCAAGAACTTTTCCTTTGCATTCACAACTTGTCTAATTGTTTGGCACAAGATGCCTACCTTTCATCCTCTCTGGGCTTTTGACATGCCTTCCTCACTAAGCTTAATCATTTCTGGCTTTTGATGTAAGTGAGGGGCATGTGGACTCTTCCTTTCACGTGAACACTTAGAGGCCATTGTAACACTTACTGGCCTAATTTCAACATTGTGTCTCAGAGAATAGGGAGCCTCCAGGTGAGGGAGAGAGAGGAATAGCCAGTCAATGGAGCAGTCAGAACACACACAACATTTATCCATTAAGTTCGTTGTCTTACATGGTTGCAGTTCATCGTGCCCCAAATCAACTACTATAGTAACATCCAAGACCAATGATCAGTCATCAAAATGACAGATACAATGAGCATGTTTAAAATATTGTGAGAATTACCAAAATGTGATGAAGAGATATGAAATGAGCATATACTTTTGGGGAAAATGGCACCAACAGACTTGCTTGATGCAGGGTTGCCACAAACCTTCAATCTGTTAAAAAAACATAGTTACCTTCCAAGTACAATAAAACAAGGTATGTCTGTATGCATTTACTTGTTTGTTTATTCATTATCTGTCTCTTTCCACTAGAATGTGCACTCCATGTTTTGTTTTTTACCGTGGCCCAAGATTACAACAATGCCTGGCATATAGGAGGTGGCTCAATAAATATTTGTTGAAGAAAATGAATGATTAACAATTGTGCTGGGCATGGTGGCTCATGCCTGAACCCCAGCACTTTGGGAATTCGAGGTGGGAGGATCGCTTGAGCCCAAAAGTTCAAGACCAGCCTGGGCAACAGAGTGAGACCTCGTGTCTGTAAAAAAATAAAATAAAAAAATTAGCCAGGCGTGATGATGCTCGCCTGTAGTCCTAGCTACTCTGGAGGCTAAGGCAGGGAGGATGTCTTGAGCCTGGGAGGTTGAGGCTGCAATGAGCCGAGATCATACCACTGCATTCCAGCTGGGCAACTGAGCAAGACCCTGTCTCAACCACCCCGTCTCCCCACCAAAACAACAACTGTGATAAATGCTATGAAAGGACAGCATAAGTTACTACAATAGAGCATCACAGGGAGATTTGATCAAACTATGACATAAGAATTCAGT
This sequence comes from Theropithecus gelada, assembly GCF_003255815.1. Taxonomy (NCBI): domain Eukaryota; kingdom Metazoa; phylum Chordata; class Mammalia; order Primates; family Cercopithecidae; genus Theropithecus; species Theropithecus gelada. The sequence goes on from NC_037669.1 coordinate 133,605,397, forward strand.
TCCTCTGAAGATACAATATTTAAGGTGAGGCCTGAAGGACTGGTAGGTATCAGCTAGGCAAAGGAGAAGGGCTAGAATTAGAAGTGGAGCCTGAAGATATGACTGAATGGCTACAATTTCATGAAACTAGAATGAATGCTTCTTACAGATGAGCAGAGAAAGTGGCTAAAAGGACTGACTCCAACTTTCTAAAGACGAAATTCTACGATAAATAAAATGCTATCCAACAGCATCATGTTCTATAGAGAAGTCTTTCACGATAGGAAGAGTCAATCAATGCAGCAAACTTCATTGTTGTCTTATTTAAAATGGCCACAGCCACCCGAGCCTTCAGCAACCACCACCTTGATCAGTGAGCAGCCATCACCATTGAGGAAAGACCTTCCAACAACAAAAAGATTACAACTTGCTGAAGGGCTCAGATGATCATTTGCATTTTTTAGCAATGAAGTATGTTTTCAACTAAGGTATGTACGTTGGTTTTTAGACATAATGCTATTGCACACTTAATAGATTCCAGCATAGTGTAAACAAAACTTTTATGGGAAACAGAAAAATTAGTGTGACTGGCCTTATTGAGATATTTGTTTTATCGGGGTGGTCTGGAATCCCCAGTGTCTCCAAAGTATCTGTATTCTAAATCATCATGAAGCCAGATTTGGCTTCATTATCAAATTCACATTAACATGAATTCCATTAGCGGTTAGTGATTTGTGTTGAAAAATAGTGCTACAAGGGAAAGTACTTCTGACCTAGCTTAATAAACTCTAACCAAAGCTGTGAAGATATATATCACCTACACATACAACATATCACATAAAAGCTGTAAATTTACATTAACTATAGACTTAATAGATAATAATATCCTAAGTAAGAATACTTAATCTAGAAGCTCACAGTTACTTGCAAGGAAATGATCTATAATCAGTTAAGAAGTATTTATTGAGTTCATATAGAGTGCCAATTTAAAGACATCTAGTTGCTTCTAATTTTGACTTGCTTAACTTCATTTTATATTACTATATTTATTTACCTTAAAAACTTGCCTAAAACAACTCCATTGGCATGTGAAGTAATTTACTATCTTCAGTTTAAATATAATCATAGGTGAGAAAAGGACATTTCTCATCCTTTGGTATTTACAGTATGAGAGTGATTTGGGTAAGGAAGAAACATAGTAGAAAACTACTTCAGAGCAGTGTTTTTTCAACTGAGGGTCATGACCCATTAGTGGGTTGCTTTTGTTTTGTTTTGTTGAAGATGCAATAGAATCAGAAAAAAAAAATTGGAAATGGATAAGTATTATTTTGTATTTTTTCAGGTTTGTGTATATATGCATATGTGTACTTGACTGCAAAGTATAATATACCTCTTGTATGTTTTGCATTTAAAAAACATGATGCTTTGGAGGTTGAAAGAATATTTGTGAGAATATTTTCTTTTTTCTAACAAAACGCAATTTCAAATTATTTTACAGAGAAGTCATTATTTTCAGTCCTCAAAGTAGGTGCTGTTCAGTAGCACTTCTGACCTATGAAGTTCTCAAAAATGATAATGAATAAAAATAATCTTATCTTGGAATTATAAAATAACTTGGATTTAAAAACCAACTTGATATACAGTAGGTAGGAACAAGGGCTGGGTGTAACTAAATACAATAAAAATTACTAAGGTACCTAGAATGTTGCTGTTACATAAAGTTTTTCCTTTTCAGTGATCTGTATTTTAGTGCTTTTTAAATAATTGCTTGCAGAGTGACTTATTCTTTGTTTACATAAAGTATTTTTTGTCATTTCACAAAGCAACCATAATGTGGTATTTTCCTAAAATGTCTTAGTGTATTTTGGCTCTGAAGCCTAACAAGGATACATATTAGGACTTTGGTGTTTACTCTGCCAGCATTAGAAGCACTACAGCTGGGCTTAATCCAAATCACAAGCAATATAATGTCTACCTTGGTTGGATAGGATTCAATAAGATGAAGTATTTTTTTTTTTTTTTTCTTAAGAGACTAGAAAGCAGCTCTGGACTTGAGAGACTTTTGTTTCCTTAAGAGACTTAATCATAGCTCACTGCAACCTCGAACTTCTGGGCTCAAGTGATCCTCCTGCCTCAGCCTCCTGAGTAGGTGGGATTACAGATGGGCACTGTATTTTTTTTTTTTTCTTTTTGAGACAGGGTCTCACTATGTTGCCCAGGTTAGTCTCAAACTCCTGGGCTCAAGCAACCCTCCTTCCCTGGCCTTCCAAAGTGCTGGGATTACAGACGTGGGTCACCATGCCCGGCCTGAAGTGCTTTTCAAAGACTATCGCCATTTCATATTATGATGATTCCAGGCAGCTTTTATCATGTTCCCCACTTTAGAGTCGCAGTGAGGTTAAGTGATTTATTCTGTCACAGAGCTAGGAAATGGCAGAGCTGAGATTCTGAACCTCATTCTATTACTTCAGCTAAAGGAAGCTAGCTAGGGCTATTTCTAATAGAGCACAATTGATTCCTTAGATTGTACTAACCTCTCTAAGTTACTCTCAGGATTGTACACCTGTGGGCATTCAATATGTATGTCAGCTTCCTAATGTTTAATTTATATTGTAAGTATCTGATTGAATAGAAAGTCTGTAGCTTTGAGTTGGTCTTGAAATTTGTGTTTGTAGAAAACAATATATTTAAATCAGTAGGGAAACACATGGTAGCCAGTCACTGGGGGCCTAATGATGATTAAATAGGTTATCAGTATATCTGCATTTCATGTACATAAACATCTTACTGAAAATAAGTAAAATGCTATCTAAACTGGCTTCCATTCCATAGACAGTATAGCTCAATGTGTATGAAGCAAAAATATCATGACTTAGCTATTAGGAAAATAAGGAAGGATTCCTTGCTTGGTTAAAAAGTTAAAAATGAATTAACACACAATTACTGGAATCGCTGAAACTGAGAAACAGGTTGATGCTATGTAATATGGAATAGAAAAAACTGAATCTAAGGGAAAGGTTAAAAATATTTATCAATCAAGTTCTTGCAGACATATAATCAAGGGTATTATAAAGGACAAATCACTGCTGAGGGAAATAAGACAGATGGCTAGGATAAATGACTGAGTGCTCTTGAGTGAATTTTCTTTTTCTTTTTTCTTTCCTTTTCTTTTCTTTTTTTTTTTTTTTTTTTACTAAATAAGAACTTGAGGAAAAATATGCAATGAAGCAATGTATTCAGGCTAAGCAGATTTTCTTCTTAAAGAAAACAGTACTCTAACAGAGTTAATGCGTTAAAAAACTACAGAAATATTTTAAAATTATGACAGATATATTTATAGAACTATTAAATGTGATATACAGGAAACACAAATTTCTTAAAGGGACATTTTAAATCTTACAATAGAACCACCTAATAAAGTAATATAAAGAAGGGGGGATTTTCAAATGTTTAAATCTAAGAAGGAAATAATACTGCATATTACAATGAGTATCCAATTCAGGATGAGGGCTATCGTATTACTTCTGTCTAACCTACTTGGATCTACATGCCAACTGTAGATAAACAGTAATTCCTAAATGATGCCCTCATATCTGCTAACTTCTCCTTTCAACTTCACTCCTACTTTCTTATAAAGGGTATCCAGAAGGAACAAAGGGTCTTAGGGTCTATGGGTCTTAGGTGATGAATCACAGTGGAGGGAAAGAAGGGATTATAACAGTTCTCTCTCTGGATGTGCTCAGACTTGGTGCTAAGTGTGTTTTATGCTAGAAACTACAAAGCACGGGGCCAGTCAAAACCTCAGAGAAAGGAACCTGAGAAACTAGATGCTTAGGTGTGGCTCTGGTCCAGACTCTTAAGGCTGGATGTGGAGGACACACTATGAATATCTTACATTGACCAGGCAGTCTGTAGGGAGAAAAGCAGATAGAGATTATGCAAAAAGGACATAGACACCCTGACAAAATGTGACTCTAACTGGAGTACCTCCCCTATTGGGTATCCCAGAAACTCAAGTGAGGCAACCTAGTATGGATCTAGATCTAAGTTAGGACAGGAAAACTTGACAGTAAGCAACTTCCTAGGAGCTGGAGGGCAGGCTCCAGAGAGGATGGCAAAGGATAAGAGAGAGAATTATATTATTTTTGAGCACTGATTCTAAGGGTTGTGATTTATGCAGGCTATTTAAAGAGAAAAATGTGTACTGGAGTCTGACTGCCTGGGTTTGTATTCTGGCTTCACCACTTATTAGCTACAGAGCAAGCTACTAAGCACTGTGCCTTTGTTTCCTATCCTCCCTATTGTACAGGGATACTAGCACAACCCGTATAGAGTTCATGATGATTAAGACAGTTAATATGTAGAATACTTAGAACGTTGTCTGGCAACCACCTTGCCTTTCAGTTACTAGTACTCTTTACCTCACCTTCACTGAAGGATTATTAAGAAAAAAAGAAAAATGAATTTAGGCTAATCTATTTTACTTCTTGTCAATCAGCTCTGGCAAAAGATTTGATGAATTTAAACTTAAACAAATGAGACTTGAGGATTGTTCTGTCTTCATTTGAACTGCCTTTTATTATGTTCATATTTTCACTGTCCACCATTCCCATGAATAATTTAGAAAGGGCTGCCTAACACTTTTGGAAACAAAAATATTTGAAGTAAAAAAACCAACAGATGGGTAGAGCTGTTTTGAATAAACACAAGGGGAAAAAGAATCCAAAAGCTACTATACTTATACCACAAATAGGAAATTCATATTAGAGAGAAGTCAAATGCAAAGAAAGACTACTGTGCTTACAATGGATTTAAAACATAATTAGCACCCTTAAATGCATACCAAATTAAATATAAAAATACACAGAAAATCTAAGCAGTTATGCTAATGCATTCAATAATAGAAACAGAAGTTAAAATGCTTTTTAATTATATACAAGTATAATTAGAACATTTTCAAACACATACAGAGAAAAAGAGAAAGTCAAAGTCGATTATTTATTAAGTCAAAGAATAAGAAACAAAACAGAACTGAAAGATTTAATACTATTCATTTTTCCTAAATTATAATCTAGAATTAGAAAAAAAGGGACATTGTATACCTAAACTTTAAATATTTAGTTGACTTTTACTGAAAGATATAACATTCCTATAATAACTAAAAATTAGTGGCTCAAGAGAGAGTGAGCACCTATCACCAATGTACTAGCGATATTTACTAAGTGGAAAAATCAACTGAACTATATAAGGACTATGAAGTGCACTCTAAATGGGCCCTCATTGTTTAAAGGCTGGAACACAAAGTAGTCATCCTGGACCAGTTTTGGTGTGCAGCCTGACTTTTACTTTGGATGCAATACTTGCAAACATAATTATGTTATTGATTTAAGAACACTCAAAGGAAGAATGCATAATATAATGAATTTGCATGGCACAGATCTTGCTATGCTAATACAATAGCTTTTTTGAGATAACAGAGAGTGGATAAAGGGAGCTGGATAGACAACGTTTATCTACATTTTCGCAATGCTTTCAACTCTGTATTGCATATCAGCATGCTGAGAAATTAAGAGATGAATTGTATAAATGATGTGACAGAGTGAATTACTAGTGGCTTACAGACTGAAAATAAAGGATTTTTATTCTTTCAGATACAGAAATATATACACACATGCATACTGTTCTATCTCAGGTTTCAATTTGCAGTTAGACTATATGAAATAAAATAAATGTAGCTTATACATTAATCACTTTCAGAGAACTGTTAATTTGATAGCATTCAAGTACCTAGACAACTCAAGAGAAAAAAATTGGAAGCAAACAACAACAACAGAATCTGGCAAATAGTTTAGCAAATTTTGACAGTTATTTTGACATTCCTTGGTTTAATTTTGCATGGTCTAATTCATTAGAGCAATAGCTTAATAGGTACGGGCCTGTCTTAGAAAAGCCCTTAACAAAGTTGGGTAATACTTTCAATGAGATTATTTGGAATCCCATTGCAAGCTCAAAATAAGCTACTTAGCATGAATTTAAAAGAATAAAGGGAAATTGGTCATTGATTTATTCATTCATCATGCAACAATTCAAGAAACTGAGTTTCTACTATGTGTCAGGCACTGTGGATACTAAGTCCTCTATAATCCTGTAGTTTAGTTAGTATGCTAGATTTTTAAAGATGCTAATTAAAACAGCTACGATTGGAGGAATATGCTTTTTCAACAATTCTCAGGAACTGAAAGAAAAAAGGCACTGCATATTGCAGACTAAGTATAAGGTCAGTTTGATTTAGTGAAAAGTCTAAATTAAAAATTACTTTAGAAAGAATTATAATATAACGTTCAAGTATCTAAAGTTACTTAAGGAATTCTTAACCAGATGTCTTTTAAAAGATGCTTAGGGCTAATTTAATGGAAACAAGAGAGACGTAGAAATATCAACTGTCAACATGTAAATGAGGAGTTCTGAAGTATTAAAAAAGTTTCTTTTATTAAGATAAGCATTCATATTATATTTTTTCATAAAAACAAATCACCTTGCAATTTCAATATCTGTGGTTACTCTCACTGCCATTCATTTTCAACTGATTAAGACTCTAATTAAGATCTGAATTAATAGGATTAGGCTAATAACTACTACAACATATTTCACTGTGTTGCTTGGTCATAAGTACTACACATGTGATTTATAGTACCACAGTGTTTTATAACGGCCATTATGTTATTAATTAGTTACATTGATCAGAATGCCACACAACATAGCAGTACTTAAAAATTATAATTTGCTTAGACTGCTTTGTAGTTAATCTTATATCTACCTGTACTATGGGCACATCGTAAGGATAACTGAAATCAGATAGCTTGCTTTCACTAACAATGCCAAGAGATCCAGAAGAAGATAATTCTATTGAGGAATCTTGCTATTGAAGTTCATTTTTTTTCTCAGTATACCATAAAATTAGTTGATCCCGGAAAAGAGCATAAACCCAGGATGTCTGGGGGCCAAATAAGGTAAGAACAGTATACTATATGCATATAAATTCATCCACATTTAGTTTGAATGTACTTATTTGTAGGGATCTGCCACTTAAATCTACAGGTTTTTTTTTTTTGGCTTGGTTTTGAGGATGGCTCTGATGGGACTCTGCTTTTAAGCATTCGAAACCATTATACTTTGGGTTTTACTCAATCTCAGCTTCCATGTAGTGGCTGAGAAGTTCAAATTATCTTCTGGTTGTTACAGAAAACACAGGTACCTACTAAGGCAAAAATTTCAACTTTCAGATTTTGACTACAGCACTCAAAGTCCAAATTCTTGCACATATCAGACTTCAACTTCTCAAAAGCTCACAAGAGCAAAAGTTACCCTGTGAAATTAGCCAGTAAAGTGACATAATTGCCAGTCTAAGCAGGTCATCAACGTAACTCACTGAGAAAGATTTGACTGAATCTTGCTTTAAGCACTGTAATTTATAACAGTATATGTATATAATCCCCCTGTGAAGAAAAAAAGGTAAAATTTTCACTCATGTAAATCACAGATTGCAAATTAAGGGGAAAATAAAAATTTGTTAGAGGGGATAAAAATGTGTTAGATTTGTTTCAGTAATATTTTGGGGGAATTGCCTAAATGTTGTTTTTTAAAAAGAATAATTATCTTTAAAAATTAAGACATGGATTTCACATTATGACTATTTATGACATTTTGAATTTCAATGTTCTCTCAACTCTTAAAAAAGTTTTATTGGCAAGAGGACTTTTCTTCATCACTACTGAAATATTTCACAATCTATGGATAAGGTTCAATCTATTTCTGTGACTGATTTTGGTAATTTTTTAACTATAAAAGTCAGAAGGAACAAGCCAACATCAGCACTACTATATAATCTTATCTCCTCCCAATTTCCCAGAATATATAATAGGATGCTTATAAACTAATCTTATGAGAGCAAACATTAGTGTCCAAGACAATGAACATAGTGTGATATTGTGTCATTATTTTGGTTCATGAAATAGCATGAAGTAACCCTTAAGGCATTAGATTATATTCTATGGTCTATTCAGGAAATACAGCCAAATAGTGATTTCTCAGATAAAAATGAACACATGCCTTTACCTTCCTCCTTTCTTCTCTTTGCTTCTTCCTCATTTCTTTCTTTGGCTTTCAATGCTTCATCAGCTTTTGCTGAAACAAACACAATACAATTTTTGTACTGATTTTATGCCCATATTTAAAGTGAAAATATTGGTTAAAGGGACTAGAAATTCATTACTTATTTTCCACGAAGTAATCACAAGAAAGAAACAAGGCAGTTGAACACTTGAAATACATATTTTATATTCTTTATTCAGAATAAATATTCAGAATATTTATTTAGAATTTTTGAAACTTTGTTCAAGACAATCTCTGTACTAAAGGGAAAATGAGTTTAAGCAAGACACATTTAAATGATGACATATGAATTGGGAAAAGTTGTTTGTCATTAAGTCATCTGATGTATCAGTGTAATGCATTTGTTTTAAATTTTGGAGGAAAGTTCTTAAGCTACAATTTGCATTTTAAATATAAGAAGCTTGCAATATCTATGGAACAGTATCAAATTAGGTAGCATACTTTTTTGTTCATTGCACATCATAGTAGTGGTTCTTTATTCATGTTATGACAGCATTTGGTAAAAAGAATCTCTTTCCCTCTAGAAACCTCTTCCCTTATTACTTAATTATCTACTAGTTGCTCAACTGCAGGGGTTTTCAAACACTTTACTACAGATGTTGAGGAAGATTAAAAATATACAGCACAGTAACAAGGGACTATCAATATACTCTGTAAATTAATTAAATTTCTGTTCTAGCACATCATTTATTCCAAAGCATTAATGTCTCAAAGGAGCGATTCTCCTTTATTGCCGTCTCACTGCCTGATGAGTGAACTAAGTGAAAATAAGTCTCTAACAGCATTATAGTTGATGAAATATTAAGTTAAAAAAGTATTGCCTCGTCAAAAGAAAAAGAATCAAACTGTGCCGGCATTAAACTTTGGATGAGCCTTTATTATAATAATAACAGCAATATAAACTGTGATTTAAAAAATAAACATTCTTACTCTTCAATTTTTTGCTGCATGTATTTTTCCTATGCAAAATCAAAACATCCTTTAGAAGTATAAAGACTGGCTTAAAGGGGGAATTTATATAAAATACATGTCACACACAAAACTATTTTTCTTCGAAGTTTGATTTTTCTTTACCATTAATATTGACACTTTCTTAAAGTATAAAACTTACATAATGGTGTTATGAAGTACTATATCCGATTACACAGACATCTGTTTCCATTTACAAGCTTTTATATATACTTAGACTGCATTTAAAGTCATGAAATATTAAAACTTTTATGCCACTCCATATCATTGCAAGAATCTATTAAATTAGATAATAAAAACAAACCACCAGCAACTCTAAAGACTTTTACTTCATTTACACTTTATTCTCCCTGGTAGAAGGACAAGGATAATAGAAATTCCATTTAAATTCAATTTTGGTTATATGTGTAATTGTAGATATACCCCTTGAGTCATGTAAAATGCTCAGCTTATGTTTCTTTCAAATTATCCCGCTCAGATTCACATTCTACTCCTTACAACCATCTTCAATATGTATTAGCAGAGCTCATTAGACTGAAATTTAATAATGCAAACATCAGGTGGATTTCAAGAACCTCCATTAACAACGTAAGATGGATTGCTTATATATAGCTCTTGGGCCAACTGGGCACAATTTAAATTCAATAAACTAGCCTGCCTAAATCTGATTTATCTATTTCACTATGCTAGTTTATCCTTTATTACTGATTTGTTGCTATACATGGACAATTCATAGGAATATTATTTTATGTATTTTTTAAACTGCAAATGGCTCTGGTGCTGTGGTTAAATCTTTTATGTAATTGAGCGTCATACTGTCAATCAAGATCCCCAAATATATGTCTGTGTATACATGTGTATAAATAAAAAATCTTTTGAATTAATGATTAATCTTAAAAGCAGACATTTGAAAATTTTACCAACAATCAATATGTCCTCCATAAAGAATCTGAGTTCACTTGAAGGGAACAATTACTTAAATTGAGTCCTTTGGATAAACTCCTCATAGACTATTAAGGAAATCTGGAAAAAATGTTCTTTTTGTCTTTCTGACTGCTGTATAATATTATGATTTAAGTGTGAATAAAGGAAGAACTCATGGAATTCATATGTGATTTAATTTAATCTGCAAATTTCTGTATTCTCAAAAAGGTGGCAATTCCATTTTACAAACAGGGATACTGAATCTTATTAGATGTGCTATGAAATTTGACACCAAAGAGCATAATGAGTAAGTGGTCAGACCTGCTCTAATGATTCATGATCCTATTTGGATACCAGGAACTACTATTAAGCACTTCATTTACCAAAGTAATTACATCTTTTACTAATCTTGTACACAAGTTCCAATCCCCTGGTTCTTCCACTCTCCCTGGCTAATCCCTGTCCCCTCTAGGCTTCACTTCCTTCACTACCCACCCTGGACCCCAAGAAAGTCATTTCTATTCCATGCTTATAGACACCTTACTTCCTCTGTTGTTTTGCTAAGCTGTTCCTCTGTTGTTTTGCTATTAGGTTAGTGCAAAAGTAATTGCGGTTTTTGCCATTTTTAGTAATTGCAGTTTTTGCTATTTTAATGGCAAAAACCATTAAAATAGCAAAAACTGTAATTAATTTTGTACCAACCTATAACACATTTGACCATTGTTTTTTTCTGTTTTTGCTGCAGAGGCTCCCTACGAAACAGTGTATAAATGCTATTTATTGACTCTACCAAAAACCAATATTTTAGAAGTTAACATGGATGTTTCCATATTGCTCCTCCTTAGCATCCATAGTTAGTGTCCATTCTCATTTCCTACAACTTACTGTGCTGTCTTTACTATAAATGGCAATAACCCCATACCAACTCCCCACACTCCCTTCTATATTCTCAGACTCACTTCCATGTGACTCCAAACTTTTATGTTCATCAATCCTTACTTCTTTGGCTTGTTTCAGAAAGTAAACCCATCCATTCGCACTTTAGAACATATCCTTTTTCATACCCTTCAGGATTCTGTTTGCTTCTTAAAGTTCAAACTCTCTCTTCCCTACCCTCAGACTATAAATATATTCAAGTCTCACAAATCCTGTAAAACAGTTACTCTTCCTTTAACCAAGCTACTGCCTTTTCTTGTTCCCACCAGCTTTTGCCCCCACAGCATTTGCAATGGTCCCCCCAAAGTCTGTAAGAGCCAAATCTAGGTTAACTCAGTTTTATCCTATTAAAAACAAAACAAAACAAAAACACACAAAAAAACAAAACATACACAAACATACACAAAACACAAAAAACAAAAAACACAGAAACAGTGAACCAACCACATCTTTCTGGAAATGGTCTCCTAATTCTGAGAATTATCTGTCAGCCTTTTTGGGCTGCTGTTTCTTTTGCTCACCTTTGCCTTCTTGGCATTCTATTCTTGGGCTGTATATAGAAGGTCTAAACTGTAACACATATGTCTATCATAGCCATACCTATCTATGGTCCCTCTCCTGATCACTAGAATTGTTTTTTTTCCAATTACTTCCTGGACACTGCCAAATAGATATTTCAAAATCACATCCACAGTTGAACACACAATCTTTCTCTCAAACCTGATGCTCTTCCCATAGTATGTGCTATTTTCACCAGCCAACTAATCTCTCAGATTGAAAACCTCTGTGACACTTTCCTTCAACTCTTATCCTTATGCAGTACCAGCTGATTGTACCAGAACCAGCAGTTCTATTGGATCCAACTCCACAAATTACATCTAGAGTCCATTCATTCCTTTCCATTTCACTGACAATACTCACATTCGGGACCTCATTTCTTTTTATTTTGAACAAGAAAGGAGCTACTATTTGATCTCTGTACTTCTAATACTAGTACTTCCAATGAACTCTCCATATTACCACCAGAACAAGGAACATGTTAATTGTTTCATATCCTTAGCAGTAAGCACAGTATTTAGGACACAGAGATGTTCAATAATTATTAAATAAATAAATGTACCTTTCTAAAATCCAAATATGATGTCACTGTCTGCTCAAAACACTCGAGGGTGCCTTGCTGCATACATAGATCTACACACACACACCCCTAAAATACCTTCACATACCATTTAAAACCCTTCATACAACTATTATGCATCAATTTAAAAAATTTTTTTAAAAGCCCCTCATAGCCTAATCTCAAGGTAACCTTTCAATATCATCATCTACTACTTCTCCTTTCTCACTTAGAGGATCTATATAATCTAGTCTTGCTGGGCCATGCTGCCTTTTGTTTGAATTGCTACACCTTTGTTACTGCTGGGGCGCCCATTCTCAATTTCTTGCTGAAAAAATCATACCAGAAAGTTTTACTTCAAATATCACTCTCTTCTGTGAAAACTTCCCCAGTCAACACCCTTTGTCCCCAGGTGGATATAACTGTTGCTTCTTTTTTCCATAGGTACTTTAATACCTTCTTTATGGGATGTATTGCACTTTATTCTCTTCACTGAAGAACATATACTTGTCTCTTTGAGAGCTGGGCACATAGTAGTTGTGACAGAAATTGTTAGTGTTTACTTCATGAATCTTTAGCCAGACTACATCTTCTAGTCTCCCTGGCACTTAAGTGTAGCTGTTTACCTGAGTTTGGGCTAATGGAATGTAAGCCTAAGTGATGTGTATAATGTTTCCACAGCTGGCCTATTAAAAAAAAACCCTCATGTAATCCTCACTTTCTTTCACCATCTACTGGTTCAATCAAGGACTCAAAAAGGGCAAACCACAAGGTTAAAGGAATCTTGGTTTCTAAATTCTGCAAGGAGAAGTGTGTTCCTCATGACTGGCATTATACTGCAACATAAGCAAAAAACACATGTATATTATTTTAAGGCACTGAAGTTTTGGGTTGTTTGTTATGTCCACTTTGCCTAGTACAGCAGGTGTTCAAGGAATGTTTCCTAAACGAATGAATGAAAAGGATTTAGAAAATTAATATAAAAATTGTGTTACTCCTTCTTTTTTTATTGAAATGGAGTCTTACTCTGTCACCCAGGCTGGAGTGCAATGTCACGATCTTGGCTTACTGCAACCTCCGCTTCCTGGGTTCAAGTGATTCTCCTGCCTCAGCCTCCCAAGTAGCTGGGATTACAGGCGTGCACCACCATACCTGGCTAATTTTTGTATTTTTAGTAGAGATGGGGTTTCCCCATGTTGGCCAGGCTGGTTGTGAACTCCTGACTTCAGGTGATCTGCTTGTGTTGGCCTGCCAACATGCTGGGATTATAGGCACGAGCCACTGTACCAGGCTGTGTTGCCCCTTCTAAAGTGATGTCTCCTTTCAGAAAAGAATCCCTTTATGGCTGTTTCACTCAGATGATGGAGATCAGAAGAAGAGCTGCAGAGGTGACAAGGGGCTAATCAGGGCATGATTCAGGATGTGTTACTGGTAGTATATTACCAGAATTTATTCACATCTTTACCAATTTTATTTTTAAAATTCCATAGGGGATTGGCTTTTTCAATTATTGTAGCTATTTGCTTAAGTCAGATTTTAAATGATTTGGGGAAGTATTTTATATACCCTATGGGTGTGAATCATCAAATCAAGAATTGGAAAATACTGACAGGGTGTCTGACTCACGCCCTTTCAGAAAAGGCTGTATTAATATTTTCACAGAAAATCTCTTTACAGGGCTTTAATAACCCTCATCCCAACGTTGTTTTCTATATGTAGCCCAGTCTTTGATACTGCATCACCATGAATATACTGCAAATGTTGAGAAATTCTTAAAAAACCAGAAAGCAGATGAGAATAGAAGTACAGAAAAATGATTAGAGGAAATCAAAGCCCAATCACATTCAGATGACTACACAAACATGGAAAAAGTTCTAAGAATGTTCTAATTTTAGAGTCAATGGATACCAAGCACAGGAGATAGCCTTGGGGCAAATATCAAACTGAATTATTATTAAAGTAGCTAAACAATGGCACCTCCCTTGTATGTGATAAGTAGGGGTGCAGGCAGTGTTTGACAACAGATAAATGCGGTGAGTATCAGAGGTGCTGGGGCCAGTGAGGCAAAGGAAGGTAATTACTGACCCCTAAAAGTCATGACAACCTACCAGTATGTCTGTACCAGCAACACATTTTGCTACTGACACGATCAATGGAGACAGGGCATAAGGAGTTGAAATGACAGGATTACAGGGATTATCAAATATAAAGATGAACAACCAACCTAGAATTACTAGGCAGCTGAGGTAAACCAATCTTACGAAAGAGATAAAACAAACAAGAACAATACAAACAACAATAACACCATAAAACAATTAAGTAGAGGAATCAATCAACAAGGTAAACAGAAGTTTTTGGATTCACTATCACTGTAAATAATATCCTTAACATGATGTGGGAAGATATTGATTGCGTCTTGGTAACTAAATTTTGACCATCAAAAGAGAACTCCATACATGAAATGAACAGAATGGATACAGTTGAAGACTAAATGAAGGAATTTTCCCTGAATGCAGAGGCTTACAAAAAATGTTAAGTGACAATATTATCATTATTGAAGTTAATATTTATTGAATGTTTACTATGTACCTTAGTGTTTGTACATGTGCATATATTTCACTTAATTCTCAAAATGATTCTATGATATATTTACAATTATTATCCCCACTTTACAGATGAGGAAACTGGAAAACACAGAAGTTAAACATTTTCAAGGTCACAGAGTTAGAAGGACAGAAGAAAGATCTATATGTTCTAACATCTATCAAAGAGAAGTTCTTAACTAAAAGAAAGAATGGAGGGAAGACATAATCAAAGACATAATAGAAATAGATTTCCTCAGAACTTTAGAAAGGCACAGGTTCTCAGGTTGCAAAGAGAACCCGAGAAAATGCAAAGTAGATACACATAAGCAAATTGTGATGAAACTGTGAAATACCAAGAAATACCAAAAAGCATTCAAGAACACCTGGAGAAAAAAAATAGGGTTACTCACAAAGAAAGAAAAGAACAGGTTTATATTTAATCAAACTCATCAAATTGCTCAAAAATAGACAAGCCTTTAGAAAGTCTACTCAAGGAAAAAAAGACTGTAATAAAATTCATAAGAAATTATTAAAGTGACATAAGTAGAGATGCAGAAGAAATTTTAAAAAGTAAATACACATACATGCAAACATAAACATTTAAAACCACAGGGACATACACTGGAAAATCTAGAGGAAATCAGTAATTTTCTGGGGGAAATTAAGAAGAAGAGAACCTGAAAAAGTTAAAAAGATAAGCTTTTATTCAAAATGGTTGGCCAGGTGTGGTGGCTCACACCTGCGTTCCAGCAGTTTGGGAGGATCAATCGAGGCCAGGAGTTTGAGACCAGCCCAGACAACATGGTGAGACCTTGTCTCTATGAAAAATATTTTAAAAATTAGCCAGGCTTGGTGGCATGTGCCTGAAGTCCCAGCTACTCGGGAGGTTGAAGCAGGAGAATCGCTTGAGCCCAGGAGTTTGAGGCTGCAGTGAGCTGGGATCTCAAAACTGTACTCTAGCCTGGGTGACAGAGCAATACTCTGACTCAAAAAAAAAAAAAAAAAAAAAAAGGTTCTGGGCTACACAGACTTTTGTGGCTTATCCCAACAAAACTGAAAATACATACACCCTGCATCAAGCAATACCACTTGTAGGAGCTTATTCTACAGAAATGTTTGCACAAGAGTTTGAAAATGTATACACAAGGCACAGCACTATTTGTAATGACAAAAAGCAACCTAAATATGGAAGAGGCTAAATATAGTGCAATATTATGAAATAGAAAAGTCACTAAAAAGAATAAGATGACCTGAAACAAATTAATATGGAAAGATTTTCAAGACAAATATTAGATAAAAAAGCAAGTTGAATAACCATATGTAGCATATCTCATTTACTAAAAAAACCAAATTACATAAGTGTGTGTATATATATACACACACATATATATGCATAGAAAGAGGGCAGAAAGCATGCATGAAGAACTACTAATTTACTTGCCTAACCAGAATGTGGCACAGCAGGGTTTCTACCCAACTCCAATGGTCAGCCACACTTTTTCCACTTTATTACCTTTATTTAAAAATACACATGTACTCCAATATTCCATCTACAAAGTTAACAAAATTATACTCTCAAGTTTTGAAGAAGTTTTGTGATGCTTTAATATACATTTGAGGGCCAAGCAAGAAATGTTCAAATTAACTATAAATAAAAACATCTAGCAAAATGTATTTTTGCTTATTTCAAGTTGTTATAATTCTTAGTAGTTTCCACATTACACTAAGACAATGACCAAGGTACTAGGGCATTTCATAAACACTTCTGTGTCAAAATATTTTAGGCAATGATTGTAAACTGGGAAGATTTGTAATCACAACACCAGTAATATATCTAGCACTGCCCATCCTATCATTTCACATATGCATAAACTTTATTGGATTTGTCATCAAAATACATGTAAGAACATTTTCTGACATTTTATTCTTTCTCATGTTCATTCAGTTTAAATACTGTCATATGTTTTAAAAATCAGTGTGGGTAAAAAAGATACAGTATAAACTGACAAGTACCATTTTCCAATAATTTCTAAGTATGAATATTTTATCTACATAAGTCATTACTATGTGTATGGTATTAGTGAACAAATGAAAGGCACATGAAGGTTAAATAATTTGTCAATGGTCAGAATGACCAATACACACAGCCTGTGAATCACAGCTTAATACTAATTTAATGCTCTTTTTATCTTGTTTCTTACATATTTATTCACCTGGAAGCAAACAATAATCAAAATAAGGGAATAATTTATTGCCTCCATGTACATGTCACTATTTATGGGGAAACTTTTATCTGAATATACTTTATTCAAAATCACAGAAAATCAAAGAGGTCTCTTGCTTTGTAACAATCATCAAGACATGCTTATTTGTCTCATATATTTAAGATGGCATTAGAAAATGTATCTAGAGAGTTCCTCTTGAAAACACTGTTAAATCCCATGAGCCTTTGGGTCTGCGGTAACATTCAACAATGTTTCTTCCTCATTTTCTAAAGTTTCTTCCTCATTTTCTAAAATACAGTAGCTCACCTAAAATGGTATAGTGATTAGTGGTTCTATTTAATGTAATTCTAATTCCAATATATTACCATGCTCCAATAATTCCCATGTCTCTAAAAAGCACCACTGGAGTGAACAGAGCCTCCAAGTAAGAAAGTGCCTGAATAAAGGCATTATTAGTTTGTATACTATGTGTTTTGAGATAATAAGCAAAGAGAGAAAGGGGATATTTACATTTAGGATTTCATTTCCTTTGAAGTTTCATGTTAAGGGCTAAGGCAGTTCTAATTTAACCTAAGAGCAAAAACCAGGTGACTGAAGTCTTAGCTCAGCTGTGCCAGGGTCTCTTTATAGGTCACGATGGAAAGAAAAGAGCAATAATGAGTGTCTGCAGATACCCCCAAAACTCACTAGTTATAACTATGTCAAATTCATTAAAAATTTTACATATTAACATAGCTGCTGTTTGTGTATATTTACAGACTATATAATAATAGTTATAACATCAGCTCCTCCCAGGTACAAATAAGTAAATGCTGAATCAATTTTCCAAATCTATCAGCCCATCTGGTAGCAAGTATCAGTACTTTTTATTTTTAATGTCTCAGCAAGAAAAAAGTGTCATGCTGTTAGCATGGAGAGAACAACTTTTAGTTAGTTGCATCTAAAAGAAAAAAGGAGACGAACTTAGTTATATAAGAAGAAATATATAGAGACCTGTGACAAATAATATTATTCTGGACTAAGGAGTGGCATACATACCTCACAGTAAATAATCATAAATTTACAACTTGATTGAGAAAAGCACAAAAATTGTGAACTCAAGGAAATATAATTACTAAGAACATCACAATTGCAAAAGCCTAATTAGTTTTTATATATTTAAAAACAGTAAACCCAAGATTTTCTGGATGTGAACTTTAAAATAACAATAGAAAACAACAACATTTAGAACACAATATTAAGTTGCTGTAAAGAAAAAGAAACAGTAAAGAATGATTTTTGGAGAAAATAAAGAATGATTAACATAAAATATATAATGTTAAAAAAGCATAATAGGCCATGGTGTTTAAGGTTTTCTCACATAGTTTTTACTGAGTTTTATCTAGACCTCAGAACAACAGATAATCTAAAAACTCATTAGTAATAATTATTAAATTCATTAAAAACTTACATATGGACAAAAGTGCTACTTCTGCATATATAAAGACTATGTAACTATGGTCATAATATCAGCTCTCCTCAGGTACCTCTGTCTCATTCTTTACATGCAAAGCACAGAAGTGAGATCCATTAAGTTCTTATTCCTCACCAATTTATCCCATTAATAAATGCTAGCAATACAAATGTACAGGTAAAAATGTTTAGTCATGTCCAATATTGGAAATGATTATTCTGTATCCGCCTCAGACACCATATGGGTCAATAGTAACTACAACTGAAAAATTATTTTACAAATATGAAATTGCAATTATTGCATAGCCAGTGCAAAGACTAAAAAGCAAAAAAGAAAGCCATGGTTTATTATCAGCAAATGCTCCAAAAAGAAAAACTTTTGTCGGATAACCTTATAAATAAGTTCTTTTTTGTTAGTTTCTTCATCTATCCATTCAAAACAGATTTACAAAGCATAAAGCAGATAACCTAGAAAATTCCTCAGCTGAATACTGTGCTCCTTATCACTGTTCCTAATCACTGAGCTAAACGCTGAAGATGAAAAGATGAAGATCATAAACTACAGGGGGAAATGGAAAAACAAACCCCTGTATACAGGTATTTTGAAAGCAACGAAGGAAAGGAATATGGTCAGGGAAGACTTCTAGGAGGGGATGACACTTAAGCACCTTTTGTAGGAAAACTTAGCCAGGAGGACATGTCAATCACAGTTGCAATGAACCAGTTTAGAAAGGCCTTAGAATAAGCAGTAGTAGGAAACCAGGAGGTATGTTGCCATATAATCCAAGGGACACTTAACTGAGGACAGCTATATGTCCCCAGAGGGTGCCGTCTACTGCCAGGGAGAATTTACCAATTCAAAATGACTAGAAGTCAAGAAAGAAGTTATGGCACAAATCATACTCAGTGCAGTCAAGTCTCAGAAAAATGTAAATGTCTGTAGTTAGAAGGAACCTTAAAGATCCTCTGGCCCAGTATTACTCACAGCATATTGCACAGAATACAAATGTCTCACATGATTCTCCATTTAAACAAGGTTCCACAGTGGAATAAGATTGGGCAACACAATACAGAATCCTCCCTCATGGAGAGCCACTATGCTTATCTGCAAATTTAAAGCTCTCAGACATTCTGTAGTAAAGAGACTTGTTTAACTTAGCCTATGTTTCCTAACTTTATCTTCCAAAGAACTATTCTTCTTCTGTAACATAAATAAACAAAGAATACATTTCAGGAAATGCTAATCTAGTACAATGGTTTCAGCAACTGTATTTTACTTTTTTCCCTTACTCAGATTCTAAGAGGGATAAAGATACTTCATTATTAATTTTTTTTTAAAGTTCTCATTTGGATGTTTAGAGACATAGAAACTATAAGGATAATTTTTCTGAAATCTAGAAATGATTTGTCGCATCTCATGCTTTAAGTTATATAGTATTCAAAAGATCAATTATGTTTATTTCTGCAAATTGTTAGAAATAACGCTAGTAATAAATGATGATGATATTGAAAAATGTGGGCTCAATGAGGATGACAAATCTAAACTACAAAATGATATGGTATCTTTATATTATTTTCTACTTTTTAAAGCACCAATGTGAGAATATAGAGCATATTGAATGAGTTTCATTTGCTTTTACATCAAATCCCCTTTTGTAAACTTTGTAACAGTTCCAAAAGTAAAAGCTTTTTCTTTTACTATTTTATTCTGTGTCATGTCTTCTAGATTTTCTCTTAAATCTTATACCCCACATGGGCTTTAAACATTACCCAAACGTGCAAAGATTTACTTCATGTGCTCTTTCTTTTTATTGTTGAGGAATTCCCTATGTCACTTATTAGAAAAGCTTTGATAATCTATTTCACTGCTGAGTGACACACTAAGTATGTCCAACAGATGTGCTGGTCTAATGCAGTTGTATGCAGTATATCCTAATGCTCTTCACCTGAATAGGCATTTTTCTTCCCAACTTTCCTGCTAGAATCATGAGCATTCTAATGACAAAGAAGAAATCAAACAAATTCCATTAAAATTTGAGATAAAAGGTGGAGAGCTGATAGTTTTTTTTAATGTATAAAGTCTGATAGCCTTTTGTATAAGCCTTTTGCTTATAGGTATCTTTGTACATGCTTATATGTATCTTCTCCAGTCCTGCTGCTGTCTGATGCTTACCCAACTTTTTTTTCATAACCTGAATAAACTGCTTGGCCACAGCAATTAAGATGCCATGTACTACAATACAAGAATAAAAGCAAAAAAAAATTGAAAACATCCAATAATAACACAGGACAGTGCTGTGGTGTTTGTTCTCTCAAAGAAAGGCACTACCGGATTTTTTTTCCTTTTTACACAATACTGATATGGAAAATAAAAATAATTTCATCATTCTGTGTTCCTTTGACTTACTGCATATCCATCAACTTGATGTCAATCTGAAGTCGGTTTGGCCACTATGATAACTCCCATTCCAAGACAGATGTTCCAGCATTTTAGAAAAACTCTAGGGTTTGGAGCTACAAAATTATTCCCTTTGAAAAAAAAATCATATCCTAGAGTCCACTACATGATTTGTAATGCTTATTTTCTTCAGTAACTCCAAACATTCTTTCTATCTATCTATCTATCTATCTATCTATCTATCTATCTATCTATCTATCTATCTATCTATTTTAAAGAGCAACTATAGGTAAGCAATGTTTTTAACAATAAGAACTAAAATCTAGAAATAGCAATTAATTATATACCTCAGAAATCAAGGATGGGATGTGATAGTTTTTGATATCAAAGAAGTCATTTCTTTTCCTAATTTTTATATTATTCTCATATTAAAAAGGGTGTTTTTTAAAAAATAGAATTACATATTTTTATTTATATCATGTGTTTTCATAGCTTCAATTCATGAAAGGAAACAACTTATGCTGGCCTACAACTATGTGTTAGACACTGTGCTAAGTACTTTAAGATACTTTCATATAATCCTCAAAAAGTTTCAGAGAGGCTTAATAATTTGCTTAAGATTACATAACAAAGAAGTGAGTGAGTCAAGAGCTATAACAGTTTTGTCTGCTCTTCTTTTCATTACTATCATGGCTTTTTAAAAACTGTGGAAATAACATATAAAACAAATCTAATTCCACTAGTGTTTCTAATTAAAGTATAGTTAATTTATTTTTGTTAAAGTTTAATTATTAAGTCAGAAAGATTAGGAATAAAATCGCACTGTAAAATAAGGATGAAAGCAAATAATTATGTTACTAATAAATTAACATTTTGAAGTTGACTTTCCTTTCAGGAATATGAAATGCTCAATATTTAAGTACCTCATAATTTTGGTTGCCTTAACTTGAGAGATTCATCATTTAAGTCTAAGACCAATGGCTTGATTTCAGTGTTATAATATATACACCTCTATACTAAAAATGCTAACACTTCTGGTAAAATGCACACTTCCACTGCTGAATCCACAAATTTTCCCCAAAGGAACTTTATGCTGTGTCTCGATTTAATCCTATTAAAAGCATGTTTTAAATGCACTTTTAATATACTGCATTCAGACTGAAGAGTTGTATCATGGCCCTACTAATTGAGATAACCCTACTAGTTAAAGCATACAGCAAATGCAATTCAAAATTAATAATGCAAGCTTTGTTGGATGACACATTGTAGCACCCTGAACGTGTGACCTGGTTTTGGAGCAATCTTTGAGATTTCTTTTCCCCTAGATCTGTAAAAACTAGGCACATAATGAAACTGTTGAATTTACTCTCCAGGGTAAACTGTAAAGGGAACGAACATATGACCTTTACTAGCCTGTTAATGAAGAGGCATGCTCTGTTCTTTCACATGATAGGTGAATTAAGCACTCGCAATGACAGCTTAAGGTAGAAGAGATAAGAAAAACTGGTATTCCTTAAAAATCATAATCAAAATCTATGTCGGCACTCAAGCAACTAAGTTCCGTCCCACATAGAAACAACTGAACACAAACAAGTTGAAGATCATGAAAATAATTATTATATAATTTTCCTGGATTAAAAATAAATAAGAACCATAATATGTAAGAAATTTCAAAAGCATTTCCTTCTATTATAGGCAAATTTTTACTAGTAAGTTGATGTACTTCATTAATAAAACACTATATATAAAAATATATAGGTTTTCAGCATACTTCAAATAGTTTTGATAAAAAGACATTTAAATCCACATATTTTATAGGGAATAAAAATATATCAAACAGAAAAAAATCATATATCCAAAAAACCAGTAATACAGTAAGTACTCTTTTGAAATTTCTCTCATCTCAATTCTATACGGCAGAGTTTAAACAAAACAAAAAAAAACTTGCAACAATATCAGAAAATAAAAGGAGAATCAAATTAAATAATAAAATGAAGATCTTAGTTATTTTATTGGGCTATGATAGTGAAAATCTGCCCTCTAAAACTGAATATGGTATTTATCAACTCTGCATTTAAAAACAGATACTCCTTGTAATTTTCATGGCTGAGTATTAACCGTTATCAATATTTCATCATCTATTTTGTTGCTCTTAATAGATATTTTCAAGTAGGCATTAATTATGGTACTTTAGGGTAGTAGATCTCAAACTTCAGCATGTGTCAGCATCAAATGGAAAGTTTGCAAAACAGACTGACGGCTCAATATGGTCAAGATTTTGTTTTTTTAAAAAAATCTCAAACGTGTTCGTTTAGAAACACAGAATTTTAAATATATTTATCCCAATGTGATTTTCTTTGGTAAACCCATGAGTTACTCAGAAGAATGCTTTAAACTTTATTTATATTGTTTACATTGATGTTCTGATTTAACTTCATAATGATCAAAGAATATAGTATATTAATAATCATTGGCCTATTTAGATTTGCTTTATTAAAAAATGGTCCATTTTGTAAATGTTTAATTGGTACTTGGAAAAAATGTGTAGGCATACTTCGTTTTATTGTGTTTTGCTTTATTGCACTGGCAGATGTCATTGTTATTATTTTACAAATTGAAAGTTTGTAGCAACCCTACAGAGAGCAAGTCTGTTGGTGCTATTTTTCCAACAGCAGGTCCTCACTTTATGTCTCTGTGTCACATTTTGGTAATCCTGACAATATTTCAAGCTTTTTAACTATTATTATATCCATTGATATCTGTCACCTATGATCAGTGATTTTTGATGCTACTGCTGTGTTTTGGGATGCCACAAACCAGGCCCATATAGGGCAATTAACTTAATTGATAAGTGTGTGTGTATTTTCTGACTGTGCCACCAACTGGTTGTTCCCCTGTCTCTTGCCCTCTCCCTGCACCTCTCTATTCCCTGAGACACAACAATATTGAAATAAGGCCAATCAGCAACCCTGCAATAGCCTGCGAGTGTTTAAGTGAAAGGAAGAGCCACACATCTCTCACTTTATATGAAAAGCTAGAAATGACTAAGCTTAGTGGGAAGGCATGTCAAAACCTGAGATGAAGGAAAAGGTAGGCCTCTTTTGCCAAATAGACACGTCGTGAATGCAAAGGAAAAGTTCTTGACAGAAATTAAAAGTGCTACTCATGTGAACACATGAATGGTAAGAAAGTGAAACATCTTTACTGCTGATAGGGAGAAAGTTTGAGTGGTCTAGATAGAAAATTAAACAAGCCATACCACTAAGCTTAGCCAAAAGCCTAATTCAGAGCAAAGTCCTAACTTTCTTAAATTCTGTGAAGGCTGAGAGAGGTGAGGAAGCTGCTGAATAAAAGTCTAAAGCTACCAGAAGCTGGCTTGTGAGGTTTAAGGAAAGAACTAATCTTCATAACATAAAAGTGCAAGGTGAAGCAGCAAATGCTGATGGAAAGGTTACAGCAAGTGATCCAGAAGACCTAGCTAAGATCATTGATGAAGGCGGCTACGCTAAATGACAGATTTTCAATGCAGACAAAACAGCTTTCTAGGAAAGAAGATGCCATCTAGGACTGTCATAGGTAGAGATACGAAGTCAATGCCTGGTGTCAAACCTTCAAAGGACAAGCTGACTCTTGCGTCAGAGGTTAATGCAGCTGGTGACTTTAAGCTTGAAGCCAGTGCTCAATTTCCATTCTAACAATCCAAGGGTCCTTAAGAATGATGCTCAATCTAGTACTCTGCCTGTGCTCTATAAACGGAACAACAAAGCTTGGTTAACAACAGCACATCTGTTTACAGCATGGTTTACGATTATTTGAAGCCCACTGTTGAGATCTATTGCTCAGAAAAAAAAGATTTCTTTTAAAATATTATTGCTTATTGACAGTATACCTGGTCACCCAAGAGCTTTGATGGAGACGTACAAGGGGATAAATGCTGTTTTCACGCCTGCTAACAGAACACTCATTTTGCAGCCCACAGATCACGGAAAAATTGACTTCCAAGTCTTATTGTTTAAGAAATACATTTTGTAGGGCTATGGCAGCTATAGCCCTATAAAATGTATTTCTTAAACAATAAGACTTGAAAGTCCTCTGATGGACTTTCAAAGTAAACTGAAAACCTTCTGGAAAGGATTTCGCCATTCTAAATGCCATTAAGAACATTTGTGATTCCTGGGAGGAGGTCAAAATAGCAACATTAACAGGGGTTGGGAAGAAGTAGCTTCAAACCCCTCACGGATGATTTTGAAGGGCTCAAGACTTCAGTGAAGGATGTAACTGCAGTTTGTGGTAAAAATAGCAAGAGAACTAGAATTAGAAGTGGAGCTTGAAGATGTGACTGAACTTGAATGGATGAGAAATTGCTTCTTAAGTATTAACCAAAAAAAATTGTTTCTTAGATGGAATCTACTCCTGTTAAAGATGTTGGGGACATTGTTAAAAATTACAACAAATGATTTAGAATATTATACATAAACTTAGTTGATAAAGCAGCAACACAGTTTGAGAGGATTGACTCCAATGTTGAAAGAAGTTCTACCATGGGTAAAATGCTATCTAATAACACTGCATGTTACAGAGAAATATTTTATGAAAGAGTTAATCATTGCAAATTTCACTGTCTTATTTTAAGAAACTGCCACAGCCATCCCAACCTTCACCAACCGCCACCCTCATCAATGGGCAGCCATAAACATCAAGGCAAGACTCTCCTCATTAAAAGCTCAGATGACTGTTAGCAAGTTTTTAGCAATAAAATATTTTTAAATTAAGCAATGTACATTGTTTTTTAGACATAATGCTATTGTATACTTAATAGACTACAGTACAGTATAAACATAACTTTTATATACACTGGTAGGGAAATAAAAAAATTTGTGATTTGCATTACTGTGGCATTTGCTTTATTGTGGTGGTCTGGAATCAAACCCACAGTATCTCCAAAGTATGCCTGTATATTCCCTAAATCTTGAGTTCAGGATCCTATGTGTTCACTAGAGCATACTGCAAGTTTGTTGTTTAGTTTAACACTTCTCTCACCACAGTGACAAGATTCACGGTTTATCCTCACAATTGTGTCAATTTTGCTTTATGTATCCTGAAGTTGTGTTATCAGATGGACACAAGTTATAATTCTTCTACTGTATTGCTGTATTCTGAGATTTTGCATTTTTAACAAGTCCCATGTGATGCTAATGTTGCTGTTCTAGGTTCTACACTTTGAGAAGTATTATTTGAGAATAACAGAAGAGAATACACAAGTTTATTAGGAATTGGAGAGATTATCTGTTAAATAATGTATCTTGTGATCCCAAATCTTAATCATGTTATATGGGCCTCATGATCCAGGATGCAGGAATATTCTTGCTCCAAAATTTTTAAAAAACACCTTCTGATAGCACAATACCATGGGTGTTTGGTTCTTTCTTTTGTTAATATCTTGTTGCCAAGATATTGGTGCCATATTCTTTGTATTTGCCAAGATCTTCAAAACGTTTTAGTAGACTTTGTCTCTTCAGCTCATCAGTTTAACCCTAGTACTCAATATATTGCTAAACTACAGATGCTTAATATATGACTCAATGAATACTGCCAAGAAGTCAGGAAGTAAAGATACACTTCATAACCCAGATTTAGAGAATCATAGAAATTGTCCTGTCATTCCATTTATTAACATTCCAACAGACTGTAGGAGAAGCAGATACATAATTCTTTTTGTGCCATTTAATACTAATATTAAAAATTAAGATCTGTAAGTTAAGCAGCTGAATGATTATGTACCATTAATAAAAACATAAAACCATACAAGAGATTTCACTTCAAACACCTGAAAGTGATTTCTCTGATATTTCTTTTCTTTTATTTTTTTTTCTTATGAGACAGAGTTTTGCTCCTGTTGCCCAGGCTGGAATGCAATGGTGTGATCTTGGCTCACTGCAACCTCTGCCTCCTGGGTTCAAGTGATTCTCCTGCCTCAGCCTCCCAAGTAGCTGGGATTACAGGCAGCGCCACCATACCCAGCTAATTTTGTATATTTAGTAGAGATTCACCATGTTTGTCAGGTTGGTCTTGAACTCCTGACCTCAGGTGATCCGCCCACCTCAGCCTCCCAAAGTGCTGCAATTACAGGCGTGAGCCAGCATGCCCACCTGGTTTCTCTAGTATTTCTGAGACGTGGTATAGAATCTGGTGTGGATGTGTGTGCGTGTGTGTGCATATGTGCATGTGTGGACAAATGTACTTTTAAGCAGAAATTGGGAGATTTATAGATAACAGCTTAATAATTAAAATTAAAATTTCAATAATTTAAATTTTCAATAATTTTGGTTCGTTTGGGAAAGGTATGCCTGAACCACATCTTTATCTTTGTCCAAAGATCCCCTGGAGACTGAAAACTAAGCAAAGAAATTTAGACTACTTTTCTCAGAGGTACTGACTTGGAACAGCATCATCTGTGCAATGCAGGTTCATTAGAAGCAATCATCTTTCCAAGAAAGGGCTCTCTAAGAATGATCAGAAAATCTCATTTCCCTTAGCATGACCTGAGATCCTTCACCAAGTGGTCCTCACTCATTTTTCCCAGTCTGCCACTTCATGTCATATCCTTTACACTTCAAACACGAATAATTTTTTTCCAACTTGCAACATATACCACACTCTTTCACAATTATGTGCCTTTAAAAAAAATTATTTTAAGTTCTGGGACACATGTGCAGAACATGCAGGTTTGTTACATAGGTACACACGTGCCATGGTAGTTTGCTGCACCTATCAACCCGTCATCGAGATTTTAAGCCCTGCATGCATTAGGTATTTGTCCCAGTGCTCTCCTTCCCCTTGCCTTTTTTGTGCTCTAGGTTTGGAAGGTTTTACTCACTCTTCAAATACTACAATTTATGAGTCTCCTTAACTCTAGACAGAGCTAGTTGCTCTTGTGGTACATGTACTTTGGCAGTAGTCCTATCATACTGTAACTTTTTTAATTAATTTTTTTATTGTACTTTAAGTTCTAGGGTACATGTGCACAACGTGCAGGTTTGTTACATAGGTATACATGTGCCATGTTGGTTTGCTGCACCCATCAACTCGACATTTACATTAGGTATTTCTCCTAATCCTACCCGTCCCCTAGTCCCCCACCCCATGACAGGCCCCAGTGTGTGATGTTCCCCACCCTGTGTCCATGTGTTCTCATTATTCGACTCCCACCTATAAGTGAGAACATGTGGTGTTTGATTTTCTGTCCTTGTGATAGTTTGCTAAGAATGACGGTTTCCAGCTTCATCCATGTCCCTGCAAAGGACATGAACTCATCATTTTTTATGGCTACATAGTATTCCATAGTGTATATGTGTTATATTTTCTTTATCCAGTCTATCATTGATGGACATTTGGGTTGGTTCCAAGTCTTTGCTATTGTGAATAGTGCTGCAATAAACATACATGTGCATGTGTCTTTATAGCAGCATGATTTATAAACCTTTGGGTATATACCCAGTAATGGGATGGCTGGGTCAAATGGTATTTCTAGTTCTAGATCCTTGAGGAATTGCCACACTGTCTTCCACAATGGTTGAACTAGTTTACAGTCCCACCAACAGTGTAAAAGTGTTCCTATTTCTCCACATCTTCTCTAGCACCTGTTGTTTACTGACTTTTTAATGATCACCATTCTAACTGGCGTGAGATGGTATCTCATTGTGGTTTTGATTTGCATTTCTCTGATGACCAGTGATGATGAGCATTTTTTCATGTGTCTGTTGGCTGCATAAATGTCTTCTTTTGAGAAGTGTCTGTTTATATCCTTTGCCCACTTTTGGATGGGGCTGTTTTTTTCTTGTAAATTTGTTTAAGTTCTTTGTAAATTCTGGATATTAGCCCTTTGTCAGATGGGTAGATTGCAACATTTTTCTCCCATTCTCTAGGTTGCCTGTTCACTCTGATGATAGTTTCTTTTGCTGTGCAGAAGCTCTTTAGTTTAATTAGATCCCATTTGTCTATTTCAGCTTTTGTTGCCATTGCTTTTGGTGTTTTAGTCATGAAGTCTTTGCCCATGCCTATGTCCTGAATGGTATTGCCTAGGTTTTCTTCTAGGGTTTTTATGGTTGTAGGTCTTACGTTTAAGTCTTTAATCCATCTTGAGTTAATCTTTGTATAAGATGTAAGGAAGGGATCCAGTTTCAGCTTTTTATACATATGGCTAGCCAGTTTTCCCAGCACCATTTATTAAATAGGGAAACCTTTCCCCATTGCTTGTTTTCGTCAGGTTTGTCAAAGATCAGATGGTTGTAGAAGTGTGGCGTTATTTCTGAGGCCTCTGTTCCATTGGTCTACGTATCTGTTTTGGTATCAGTACCATGCTGTTTTCGTTACTGTAGCCTTGTAGTATAGTTTGAAGTCAGGTAGTGTGATGCCTCCAGCTTTGTTCTTTTTGCTTAGGATTGTCTTGGCTATGTGGGTTCTTTTTTGGTTCCATATGAACTTTAAAGTAGTGTTTTTCCAATTCTGTGAAGAAAGTCATTGGTAGTTTGATGGAGATGGCATTGAATCTATAAATTACTTTGGGCAGTGTGGCCATTTTCACAATACTGATTCTTCCTATCCATGAGCATGAAATATTCTTCCACTGGTTTGTGTCCTCTCTTATTTCCTTGAGCAGTGGTTTGTAGTTCTCCTTGAAGAGGTCCTTCACATCCCTTGCAAGTTGGATTCTTAGGTATTTTATTCTCTTTGTAGCAATTGTGAATGGGAGTTCACTCATGATTTGGCTCTCTGTTTGTCTATTACTGGTGTATAGGAGTGACTGTGATTTTTGCACATTGATTTTGTATCCTGAGATTTTGCTGAAGTTGTTTATCAGCTTAAGGAGATTTTGGGCTGAGATGATGGGGTTTTCTAAACATACAATTATGTCATCTGTAAACAGGGACAATTTGACTTCCTCTTTTCCTAATTTAATATCCTTTATTTCTTTTTCTTGCATGATTGCCCTGGCCAGAACTTCCAACACTATGTTGAGTAGGAGTGGTGAGAGAGGGCATCCTTGTCTTGTGCTGGCTTCCAAAGGAATGCTTCCAGTTTTTGCCCATTCAGTATGATATTGGCTGTGGGTTTTTCATAAACAGCTCTTATCATTTTATTTTGAGACATGTTCCATCAGTACCTAGTGTACTGAGAGTTTTTAGCACGAAGGGCTGTTGAATTTTATCAAAGGCCTTTTCTGCATCTATTGAGATAATCATGTGTTTTTTGTCACTGGTTCTGTTTATGTGATGGATTACATTTATTGATTTGCGTATGTTGAACCAGCCTTGCATCCCAGGGATGAAGCTGACTTGATCGTGGTCGATAAGCTTTTTGAAGTGCTGCTGGATTCGGTTTGAGAATCAAACTGTAACCATTTATTTAACATATTTGTTTCTTATTCACATTTGCCTCCGTTCAACACTCAGCCCAGTGCCAATGTGTGCTTACTAAATTAACCATTATTAAACCATTTTCAAGTTTTAAAAAAAGAAACAAAATACTT
The DNA here is from genome assembly GCF_003255815.1 of Theropithecus gelada. Taxonomy (NCBI): domain Eukaryota; kingdom Metazoa; phylum Chordata; class Mammalia; order Primates; family Cercopithecidae; genus Theropithecus; species Theropithecus gelada. The sequence goes on from NC_037669.1 coordinate 133,635,683, forward strand.
GTAAGAAAATAAACTATAATAGCTGAAAACACTTATTCCTTCAAAATAGCAAATAGCAAAATATTACTGATTTATACTGATTTCTGGTTATATATAACACACTACCCGGGGAATTTGGTAGGATAGTACATTCTTCAGATCCCCATCCAAAGGGTTTTTTTTGAGTGTACATCTATAAAAAGAATTGGAAGACATTTCTTCATTATAGTTTCTTCTATAGAATTATCTATTAATTTAGCCAAAATGAATTACTATGAGGTGTTATAGCAGAGATATTTAAAAAATGGATTCTGCAGCCAGACTGTCTGGGTTTGCATCCTGGCTCTATCCACTACTAGCTATGCGATCTGGAACAAGTACCTTAATCTCCCTATGTCTTAGTTAACTCTTCTGAAATTGTATTGATAATAATACTTCCATCAAAAGCCACAGGCTTATTGTAAAAGTTTAATGAGTTCATATATGCCAAGCACTCACAATAGTATTATAGCCTGGGGTAGCATATTATATTTATATAAAATATACAATATCACCTATATACCTTTATAGATATAAGCTTTTAAATATAGTAATTATTAATGTTTAAAATGCATGTGTCTGTTCTATTTATAACATAATTTGTACACATAAAAAATCTATGTACAAATTTCTAGTAACGAATCCTTTTCTTACAACAAAATTTCATTTAGGGAAATATGTGCTAAGTATATGTAAATTGGTTTCTCTAATATTTCTGAGAAATGGTATAGAATCTGGTGTGTATATGTGTATGTGTGCATGCATGCATGTGTGAGCACATGTACTTTTAAGCAGACTACTGCTGAACCTTTTTCACTTGATAATTTGAGAAGATACATATATTTTAAAAGTTTCTGGATATGCTGTGTCAAAACTACAAATTTAGCTCTGTATTTCATACTTGCTTTATCTACACTATAATATTCAGGCCGGGCGCGGTGGCTCAAGCCTGTAATCCCAGCACTTTGGGAGGCCGAGGCGGGTGGATCACGAGGTCAGGAGATCGAGACCATCCTGGCTAACATGGTGAAACCCCGTCTCTACTAAAAATACAAAAAACTAGCCGGGCGTGGTAGCGGGCGCCTGTAGTCCCAGCTGCTCGGAGGCTGAGGCGGGAGAATGGCGTGAACCCGGGAGGCGGAGCTTGCAGTGAGCCGAGATTGCGCCACTGCACTCCAGCCTGGGCGACACAGCGAGACTCCGTCTCAAAAAAAATAAAA